>NW_012101365.1:8979203-9045418 GCF_000951045.1 Mandrillus leucophaeus | reverse complement strand
CTCCCTCTCTTCCTCTTTCTCTCTTTCTTTCTCTCTTTCTCTTTCTTTCTTTCTTTCTTTCTTTCTTTTCTTTCTTCTCTCTTTCTCTCTTTCTCTCTTTCTCTCCTTCTTTCTTGGCTAAATTCTACCTTCCCTTCACCACTAAGCTGAAATGAAATCTTCCTCTGTGAAGCCCATCTCACTCCTCTAAGTAGATTCCTTTCCTGTATTCTCTATTTTGTGGAAGAGAAATGTGTATTTTTTTCTATTAGACAGCAAACTCTTTGAAGGTGAGATCTTTGTCTTTTTTGTTGTGTACCTCCAGAGTCCAGTACCTGGCCTAGAGTAGAGCTCAATCAATGTTAGTTTAATGAAATCAGTGATTGAAGAAACAAGTGGGCAAACAAAATACAATTCTTATACCCATGAGAGGCAAGTAAATAAGCAGTTCCATAGCAAAGGGTCAAATACTTTATAGCTAAATTCTAAATGAGGATAGAGGATAGAACATGTGCAATTTGCCTGGGGAAAGTGGAGAAAAACCAGGGACAGCATCCTGGGGAAAGGGACACTTATACTGACTGAGTCTTGAAGGAGACCATGGGTTCATGCTATGGATGGGGAAAGGCATTTCCAGCTTAAGAACTGATGCATGCACAGGCATGGAGACAGAAGAGAGCTCACTGACTCATCAGGGAAGATGTGTCCTGAAACACAGTGGAGCTGGGCAAGTGAAGAGCACAGACAGTTCGCAGGCACCTGCAGGATCCTGGAGGCCCGGAATACTATCTTAAGAAAGATGATGACTCCATTGCCGAGTCATTGAATGCCAAACATGAAGAACCTGACGTGGGTCAAAGAGAATTTTGTTTGAGAATGGGCCATGCCAGAGGCTCATGCCATGGAACCTGTACTCACGGCCACCTTTACTCAAGCAAACGATGGGTGGTGGGGATGGCAGGGTTGGGGGTTCTGTGGACAGGCTTATTCTGAAAAGAGAGGGGGCAGAGATGCTGAGCTGGGCATGCTTCAGCTCTGGTCCCAATTTACCAATCGGATCAGGTGCTTTTCCCAGGGAGAAGCTAGAACTCTTTTTCACACACCCGGTCCTTCTGGCAGAAAGCAGAGGTTTTCTCTCTTCTCATCCACCCTTCCCTCTCCTGGGCCTGACATATAGCAAAGCCAGAATAGTAGGTTAGACAGAGTTTCTCTGGGCATATCTGCTATGGGAAACATTCTCAGACAGTTCCCCAATCAGGCCCTGGTTACCTGTCCCTGCCCTGTGCCTACACAGTTCCCTGAACTTACCTGCAACACTGGCACATGTCTTACTGCATTGAAACGTCCCGTTGTCTTCTCTGTCTTCCATACTACACTGCGAGTCCCCTGAGAGCAGAGTGTCACGAGTTGGTACACTTTTGGATGCCCAGATCTTAGTGTAGAGTCTGGTGCAGGGTTGGAATAAATGATAGGATTGAATGAGTGAACACAGCTAACTTGCTTTGGTTTGTAAACTCAGGTCCTGTGCTTGGCTCTGTGAAAGTTCCTATTTCTTCCTTATTCTGTTCCTCAGTGTCACCTGTTTGGTAAGGTCAGACGCTCAGGACAAATAAATCCAGTGACTGTATGAGGGAGTAGGAGCCTTGGCAGGCTGGTCAGGCCCAACGGCAGAGGCCCAAGGGGCCAGCTGGAACGCACGTGATGTAATCACATCTCCAGGCCTGGTATTAGACCCTTCTAATTTGGTTTTGAAAACATGTGGTTTTGTCCTTGTTCAAATATTGATTTTAAGTAACTTGAGCCTGGCAGAAAAGGCCTCTGCCGAGGCCAGCGGGGCTGTTTGTTGCCTTAATGACATTTCTGTGTGTTTGTATAACACGAACTGGCAGTCGAGTCGTTGCTCTCAGGGAAGATTTACGGGACTTTACACTTTGGAAGATATTGAGGCAAACTGTTGATGAAGGCCTAGGGCATAAATCAGACCCACTCGGGCCAACAAAGGACACTTTGGAAACTTTGCCAACTGCCTTCTCCCCTCATGTACAGTGAAGGGTTTGAATTAGGTCAGCTGGTTTCGGAGCATTTGCTCTATAATCCTTGGGTTTCACAGAGGAGTTTGGGGGAGGCAGGGAAAAGGGGTGTTTTGGGTGGGATGCTGGGCAGGCAGGGTTCCACAGCCTTCCAGACCTTTATTGGTTTCGTAACTGGGGTTCTTACCAGATTTATGCAGGTAAAAGTAAAATGTTTGAAAACCACAAGAGTAGAAGACTGTGACATCCCTTCCAGACCTAAAACTCTAGTATTGAATTACCCTGTGTCCTAACAGGAAACATCCCGCTCAAATGAGGTTACTGAGAAGAGTTTGATGAAGGGACTATTAACAAAGGTATGAATGGAATTAAGGGAAATAAATACAGGATGGTTAAGTACCAGGGGCGGGTAGCAGAGCCCTTAGAGAGAGCAAGAGCTATGCTTGGGCTTTGGCAGAGGACTGCCTGATGGGAGTCAAGGCTTTTGTTAGAGGAACATGGCCACTGAGAAGCTGTGGCCCTACATGAGGAGACCAGGGAATATATACCCTAACCTCTCTCTCTCTTGCCTTCAGCTCTCCTGAGGATGCCTTCTGTTTGCCAAACTGGACTGGAATCCAGAGAGTTGATGTGATGTATGGGTGGTAGGCTCCTGGACCCCACAGAGACTGAGGGTGGAGAGTGAATTTGCAGGAGTGAATGGAAACTACCCAGCTTATATCACAGCTTTGCAGACCACTGCAAGGTGGCAGGAGGTAGAAGGTTGTGCTTCTCCTTGACCTTCTGTCAATTGACAACCTTCATCTCAGGTCTTCAGCTACCCTGTTTCTATTTTTAATCAAATGGGAGTTTGGTGAGCTCTTCAAATCTCTTCCAGCACTGCAAAAATGATTTTATGTCTACCTGAACAGGGGAATGCTGGTTAGTAGAGTTTAAAGGGAAATAGTAAAGGATATTAACTAAGAACATGGACGTTGAGGTTGTACATAATTGGATTTTGATATTGGTTCCATCTCTTAATACCTGGGTGACTTTGGGAAAGTCCCATCACCTCTTAAGCCTTAGTTTCTCATTGGTGAAATGGAGATAATCATAATACTTTACAGCATTGTGCCAATAACAAAATGAATTTAAACATATAATGCACTTAGGATTAAACACATGGTTAGCAATCAATTGGTAGAAGCTATTATTCTCAGATGAGAGCTCACTGGAAAACTCTCTCTTATACATAGCCCCAATAGTTTCTTCATTCTCTATTGATTTTTGCATGCTTATTTCTTCTTTAATCCTCTATCTTCAAATTTTCTGGTCAAAATCCAGCAATTTGGAGGGAGTTCTCTTGGGTTAGTATAAAAAGACATTTAATTATGTCACCTGCAACCCTTGAGCTGACCAGGCTACCTCAAACTTCAATGTCTGCCCTTGAGAAAATCTTATTACCTATCCAAGACTCCAGTCCTCCAGCTCAGTCATTCTTGGTCATCACAACAAACTGTGACATCTTCAGGGCATGCCAAAGTATCCTAGAGCACCAGATGAGCTCAGCAAGTCCTTGCTTTCTCTCTTCAGCCATACAAGGTTCAGCCAGGGCAGGCTAGCCCCAGCTGTGCTCCCTGGCACATAAAATTAAAAATCTTGTCAAAGCCAAAACAAAGAGAGTAGTGGACATGGGTGACCCAAGGCAGTAGCTTCCTCCTCCTCATTCTACCAAATGCCATTCCCCTGGGTCCTGGGGAGACAAATGACCAGTTCACATCTCAGCTGCTGGCCCTGATTGTAAGTCTGCACAATTTACCTTGGCTCTCACTGGCACTGAGAATGAGGTCATTGAAAGAGGGAGACAGTGTAGAAGACCTCTGGAAGGGCAGCAGTAAAACACACTGTCAAGAGGCAGGAGAGAACCCTTGAATCATGGGGTCCTTGGCAGCTGTCTTTGAGAGGTAAATAACTTCAAAAAGTACTTGCCTGGATGATGAAATGTGTGATTTTATGCATACCAAAGGCCATCTCCAAACTCTTTTCTCATTCAGTTATTTTTATTGAATCAATTTCCTTAAGACTCAGGAGTATAGTGTGGTAGAAATGACCAAGAACTAGGATGGTGAGAGGAAATGTAATAGATTGTCAGAGCCAAACAGGGTCTATGGCTGGCTGGGTCATCCAGTCCATGCCTACCTTTCCCCCTCAATCCCCATGTGCCAACCCTGCTGGGCTTCTCCTGGTTCCTCCACCCACCAGCCTCTCAGAACTGAGACCTGCACCCTCTCACTTCTTTTTCTGGGAAGCTCTTCCTTACCATTCTTCCCTTTGCTAATTCCCTCACATTCTTCAAAATCTCAGTTTTTACTGTGCTTCTTCAGGATCCTTCCCTCATTCCCCATGTTGTTATTTTTTCCTCCCTGATGGCTGAATTGCAGTTGCTATTCTTGGAGTCTGGGCAGCCATTTTTGACCAAGAGGTAGAAGCTAAAACCTGTCGATGGCAGAATTTTGAGACAGAAAGAGCCTGGATGCCTCCTGCCCTAACATTTTCAGAAAGCTGACTGTCAGTTCTGATTTCTCACCCCTGGATTTCTTTTAATTGAGGTAAAATTTACATAACATAAAATTAACCATTAACCATTTCAAAGTGTACAATTCAGTGCATTTAATGTATGCACTATACTGTACAGATGTCACCTCTGTTCAATTCCAGGGCATCTTAATCACCTCAAAAGGAAACAGCATACCCAGTAAGCAGTCACTCTCCATCCCCCTCCACTCAGTCCCTGGCAACTACTAGTCTGCTTTCTGTCTCTATGGATTTGCCGATGATAGACATTTCATACAAACAGAATTGTATGACATGTGACCATTTGAGTTTGTTTTCTTTTATTTAGCATGTTTTTGAGGCTCGTCCACATTATATCACATATCAGTACTTGGTTCATTTTTTATGGCTGAATAATATTCCATGGTATAAATATACCACCTTTTGATCATCCATTAATTTGTTGATTGGACATTTGAGTTGTTTCTACATTTTAGATATCGTGAATAGTGTTGTTACAAACATTTGTCTACAAGTATCTCTAAATTTCTTTTATATAACACAGAAATACATTTCTATCTGTTTATCTCATTTTTATTTGTCTTGTCTGTCACCCTCAAATTATACTTTAGCTGAGACAAGGGATCTAACAAGTATGATTTTAAAATCTGTATTTTCTCCTTATGTATCCTGTCTGGAAGGAAATAGTACCAAGAAGCAGAAAGACCTTTGTATCATTTTCACTCCACCATGATTTCCTGTGTTTCTTTGCACCTCAGCAACGTTATCTATAAAATGGGGATAACCAGGCCCCTGAAGGCAGAAGTCTAAGTGAGATGATCTCTTGAGATCTCTTATATTTGATTCTTCAAAGTATGGTTTGAAAGGTCACAAGAAGCAGTGTAACTTTCTTTGGAACACTTTCGCTAACTCATCCTCTTTCTCTCTTTTTGAGCTGGGTTTTTTGCTTTTTATCCTTGCCCTGCTGCATCTCTAAAATGACATTTTTTTTACAATGCATCTTAAATTCATTGTGTACATGTCTGTTTTCTTGGTAGAGCATGCGATCTTGAAAAATAAGTCCTTTAAATGCAGCCTGCTCTTTCAAACAAATCAAGCACATAAAAAGCCACACAACAACAATAACAACAATAACAATTCCAGGTGTTTCATCTCATCCAACTTCTTGTCATTTCTAAGGCCTTCTGTTCCCTTGGGACTTGGTATCTAGGTTTTGCTATCTTTTCTAGTTCTCCTTGATGAAGATACTGTTCTTTTTTTTTTTTTTTTTTTTAAATTCAGGTACACTATTTTACCTTACTATACCTTAAGTTACATAGGGATACATTTGCTGAACATGCAGGTTTGTTACATAGGTATACACGTGCCATGGTTGTTTGCTGCACCCACAACCCATCATCTACATTAGGTATTTCTTCTAATGCTATCCCTCCCCTAGGCCACCACCCCCTGACAGGTCCTGGTGTGTGATGTTCCCCTCCCTGTGTCCCTGTGTTCTTTTTCAACACCCACTTATGAGTAAGAACATGTGGTGTTTGGTTTTCTGTTCCTGTGTTAGTTTGCTGAGAATGATGGCTTCCAGCTTCATGTATATCCCTGCAAAGGACATGAACTCATCCTTTTTTATGGCTGTATAGTATTCCATGGTGTATATGTGCCACATTTTCTTTCTCTAGTCTATCATTGATGGGCATTTGTGTTGGTTCCAAGTCTCTGCTATTGTGAACAGTGCTTCAATACACATACGTGTGCATGTGTCTTTATAGCAGAATGATTTATAATCCTTTGGGTATTTACTCAGTAATGGGATTGCTGGGTCAAATGGCATTTCTGGTTCCAGATCCTTGAGGAATTGCCACACTGTATTCCACAACGGTTGAACTAATTTACACTCCCACCAACAGTGTAAAAGCGTTCCTATTTCTCCACATCCTTTCCAGCATCTGTTGTTTCCTGACTTTTTAATGATTGCCATTCTAACTGGCATAAGATGGTATCTCATTGTGGTTTTGATTTGCATTTCTCTAATGACCAGTGATGATGAGCTTTTTTTCCATATGTTTGTTGGGCGCATAAGTGTCTTCTTTCAAGAAGTGTCTGGGCCAGGTGATGTGGCTCATGCCTATAATCACAGCACTTTGGGAGGCCGAGGCAGGTAGATCACGAGGTCAGGAGATTAAGACCATCCTGGCTAACATGGTGAAACCCCGTCTCTCCTAAAAACACAAAAAATTAGCCAGGCGTTGTGGCAGGCACCTGTAGTCCCAGTTACTTGGGAGGCTGAGGCAGGAGAATGGCAAGAACCTAGGAGGCGGAGCTTGCAGTGAGCCGAGATCGCGCCACTGCACTCCAGCCTAGGCAACAGAGCGAGACTCCGTCTCAAAAAAAAAAAGTGTCTGTTAATATCCTCTGCCCACTTTTTGATGGGGTTGTTTGTTTTTTCTTGTAAATTTGTTGGAGTTCCTTGTAGATTCTGTATATTAGTTATTTGTTAGATGGATAGACTGCAAAATTTTTCTCCCATTCTGTAGGTTGCCTGTTCACTCTGATGATAGTTTCTTTTGCTGTGCAGAAGTTCTTTAGTTTAATTAGATCCCATTTGTCAATTTTGGCTTTTGTTGCCATTGCTTTTGGTGTTTTAGTCATGAAGTCTCTGCCCATGCCTACGTCCTGAATGGTATTGCCGAGGTTTTCTTCTAGGGTTTTTATGGTTTTAGGTCTTACGTTTTAGTCTTTAATCCATCTTGAGTTAATTTTTATATAAGGAAGGGGTCCAGTTTCAGTTTTCTCCATATGGCTAGCCAGTTTTCCCAACACCATTTTTTAAATAGGGAATCCTTTCCCCATTGCTTGTTTTTGCCAGGTTTGTCAAAGATCAGATGGTTGTAGATGTGTGGTGTTATTTCTGAGGCCTCTGTTCTGTTCCACTGATCAATATAGCTGTTTTGGTACCAGTACCATGCTGTTTTTATGACTGTAGCCTTGTAGTTTGAAGACAGGTAGCATGATGCCTCCAGCTTTGTTCTTTCTGCTTAGGATTGTCTTGGCTCTACAGGCTCTTTTTTGTTTCCATATGAAATTTAAAAGTAGTTTTTTCTAATTCTGTGAAGAAAGTCAGTGGTGGCTTGATGGGAATAGCACTGAATCTATAAATTACTTTGGGCAGTATGGCCATGTTCACGATATTGAGTCTTCCTATCCATGAGCATGGAATATTTTTCCATTTGTTTGTGTCCTCTCTTATTTCCTTGGGCAGTGGTTTGTAGTTCTCCTTGAAGAGGTCCTTCACATCCCTTGTAAGTTGGATTCCTAGGTATTTAATCGTCTTTGTAGCAATTGTGAATGGAGTTCAGTCATGATTTGGCTCTCTGTCTATTATTGGTGTATAGGAATGCTTGTGATTTTTGCACATTGATTTCGTATCCTGAGACTTTGCTGAAGTTGCTTCTCAGCTTAAGGAGATTTTGGGCTGAGACGATGGGGTTTTCTAAACATACAATCACGTCATCTGCAAACAGAGACAATTTGACTTTCTCTCTTCCTATTTGAATATGCTTTATTTCTTTCTCTTGCTTGATTGCCCTGGCCAGAGCTTCCAATACTATGTTGAATATGTGAGACAGGGCATCCTGGTCTTGTGCTGGTTTTCAAAGGGAATGCTTCCAGCTTTTGCCCATTCAGTATGATATTGGCTGTGGGTTTCTCATAAATAACTCTTAATATTTTGAGATACATTCCATCAATACCTAGTTTATTGAGAGTTTTTAGCATGAAGAGTTGTTGAATTTTATTGAAGGCCTTTTCTGCATCTACTGAGATAATCATGTGGTTTTTGCCGTTGGTTCTGTTTATGTGATGGATTACATTTACTGATTTGCGTATATTGAACCAGCCTTGTATCCCAGGGTTGAAGCTGACTTGGTAATGGTGGATAAACTTTTTGATGTGCTGCTGGATTTGGTTTGCCAGTATTTTACTGAGGATTTTTGCATCGTGTTCATTAGGGATATTGGCCTGAAAGTTTCTTTTTTTGTTGTTGTGTCTCTACCAGGTTTGGGCATCAGGATGATGCAGGCCTTATAAAATGAGTTAGGGAGGACTCCCTCTTTTTCTAGTGTTTGGAATAATTTTAGAAGGAAGGGTGCCAGCTCTTCTTTGTACCTCTGGTAGAATTCTGCTCTGAATTTGGTTACACTCTCCCTGTCACTTTCAGGTACACCAACCCAAGGTAGGTTTGGTCTTTTCACATAGCCCCATATTTCTTGGAGGCTTTGTTCATTCCTTTTCATTCCTTTTTCTCTAATCTTGTCTTCACACTTTATTTCATTAAGTTGATCTTTCATCTCTGATAATCTTTCTCCCACTTGATCGATTTGGCTATTGATACTTGTATATGCTCCATGAAGTTCTTGGGCTGTGTTTTTCAGCTCCATCAGGTCATTTATGTTCTCCTCTGAACTGGTTATTCTAGTTAGCAATTCCTGTAACCTTTTTTCAAGGTTCTCAGCTTCCTTGCATTGGGTTAGAACATGCTCCTTTAGCTCGGAGGAGTTTGTTATTGCCCACCTTCTGAAGCCTACTTCTGTCAATTCATCAGACCCATTCTCTGTCAGGCTTTATTCCCATGCTGGCAGGCAGTTGTGATCCTTTGGAGGAGAAGAGGCACTCTTGTTTTTGGAATTTTCAGCCTTTTTATGCTGGTTTTTGCTCATCTTCGTGCATTTATCTACCTTTGGTCTTTGATGTTGGTTACCTTCAGATGGGGTTTTCGTATGAATGTCCTTTTTGTTGATGTTGATGCTATTCCTTTATGTTTGTTAGTTTTTCTTCTAACAGTCAGACAGGCCCCTCTGCTACAGGTCTGCTAGAGTTTGCTGGAGGTCCACTCCAGACCCTGTTTGCCTGGATATTACCAGGGGAGGCTGCAGAACAGCAAAGATTGCTGCCTATTCCTTCCTCTGGAAGCTTTGTCCCAGAGGGACACGCGCCAGATGTCAGCCAGAGCTCTCCTGTATCATGTGTCTGTCGACCCCTGCTGGAAGTTGTTTCCCAGTCAGGAGGCATGAAGGTCAGGGACCCACTTGAGAAGGCCGTCTGTCCCTTAGCAGAGTTCAAGTGCTGTGCTGGAAGATCTGCTGCTCTCTTCAGAGCCAGCAGGCAGGAATGTTTAAGTCTGCTGAACCTGCACCCACAGCCGCCCCTTCCCCCAGGCGCTCTGTCCCAGGGAGATGGGAATTTTATCTAAAAGCCCCTGACTGGGGCTGCTGCCTTTCTTTCAGAGATGTCCTGCCCAAAGAGGAGGAATCTAGAGGGGCAGGCTGGCTACAGTGGCTTTGCTGAGCTGTGATGGGCTCCCCTAGTTCAAACTTCCTGGTGGCTTTGTTTACACTGTAAGGGGAAAACTGCTACTTGAGCCTCAGTAATGCCAGATGCCCCTTCTACCACCAATCTCGAGGGTCCCAGGTTGACTTCAGACTGCTGTGCTGGCAGCAAGAATTTCAAGCCAGTGGATCTTAGCTTGCTCGGCTCTGTGGGGCTGGGATCTGCTGAGCTAGACCACTTGGCTCCCTGGCTTCAGCCACCTTTCCAGGGGAGGGAAAGGTTCTGTCTCGCTGGCATTCCAGGCACCACTAGGGTATTTAAAAAAAAAAAAAAAAAAAAAAACCCTGCAGTTAGCTTGGTGTCTGCCCAAATGGCCACCCAGTTTTGTGCTTGAAACCCAGGGCCCTAGTGGTATAGGCACCAAGGGAATCTCCTGGTCTGTGGGTTGCGAAGACCATGGGAAAAGCGTAGTATCTGGGCCAGAATGCACCTTTCTTCATTGCACAGTCCCTCATGGCTTCCCTTGGCTAGGGGAGGGAGTTCCCCAACCCCTGTGCTTCCCGGGTGAGGCAATGCTCCACCCTGTTTAGTTATCACATGCCAGGTACTGTGCAAATTCCTTTACACAGATCACCTTATTTATCCTTGCAAAATTCTATCGGGTAGATCATATAATGATTTTTATTTTATATGTGAGAACACTAAAACCTCTCAGATTACATAACTTGCCCAAAGTCTCACAACTAGCCAGGGTTTCACTCAGGTCATCTAATTTCAATCTGTTCACACAACCACTCTGCCATACTCAAGATGAAATGCAAATATATGCATATATTTCCATACATCCATTCATTTATTTTTGAGTATCTCTGCTAGGTCTCTTGGTTGGGATAAGGAGATAACTAAGATGGGGTTCTCTTCAAGGCATGATAATATAAAGAAATTCAACATTATTTTTTCTGACAAGCCTCAATAGTCCCTTCCTGATTCTCAGCTTCCATCTAAAGATTTTTTAAAATGATGAGATCCGTCTGAGGCTCTCTATCTCCTTATTAATCAAAAAGAAGTTCATTAAGGGTGCATAATGGAACTCCAAGATACCAAGCCCTAATATCTGGGAACTATAAGTTTCCGTGTTAGCAAAGACTTTGTAGATGTAAGTTAAGGGTCTTGAGATGAGGAGTTTACTCTGGATTATCCAGGTTGGTCCTGAATGAAATCACAATTGTCTTTATAAGGGAGAGGCAGAAGGAGACTTGACTACACACAGAAGAGGAGACAGCTTGAACATGGACGTAGAAGTTGAAGTGATGCAGCCATGAGCCAAGAAATGCTGGCAGCCACGAGAAGCTGGGAAAGGCAAGGCACAGATTTTCCCCTAGAGTCCCTGGGAAGACATTCCCATTTTGGACTAGTGAAACTGATTTCTGGTCTCCTGAAATATGAGAGAATAAATTTCTATTGTTTTAAGCCACGAAGTTTGTGGTAATTTGTTACAGCAGTCACAGGAAACTAATAAACCAAGTTAATATACTTTGCTGTTTTGATGGCTCCTGGAATCATTAGAACTCAGGACAAATATGAAACACACAAAACAGGAAATAGAGTTTCAGAAAAATAAATGAACTTGCCCAGGGTCACACAGCTAGCAGGTAGGGGAACTATTAAAACCTGTTTCTAACTCTTGAGCTTTGCAAATCACTTTACAGTTTATAAACACATTGACATGATATCTCTTTTTATTTTCATAGGAACCCAGAACAATTTTCTTTTCTTCTTCTTTTTTGATAGATAGGCAATGTGATGCCTTAGTTTACAATAGAGAGTGAGTGAGGAGCTAGAATTGGAGGCCAGACTGGGTCCTTGGATTCCTTGCCTCTGTAATCATATCCTCTGGCCTGGGATGGATTTGAATGCTGGATGAGGAGGTCTTGTCATGAGCCTCCTGCCAGCCTGGCTGCAGGCAGTTTCAGCTTATCAGTCTGACCTTTGGTTTTCCATGGCAAACCCCTCTGTAGAGGAAGCTGCCAACAGGCAGCCAAGAACTGGCTCTATAAGACTGTATTGTCCTTATTTAGAATTGCCTTCATTTAAACCAGCCTTGGTCTTGCAAAACATGTTTATCCTGGTTTCCTCTTCCTCCTGGCTGCCTGACCAGTGTAAGCCCATAGCACAGCAGCTCCAGATCTTAAACCTGGGCCAGCAGGGTAAGGCAAAGAGGAAAACAGGAGACTCTGGAGAAAGGACACAGGAGGGCATGATTTCCCTTCTTAAGTTGTGCACCAGATGGGATGCGCACCCTCTCCGGTGGTGTTGTGTGACCCCTGGGGAGAATGTAGCCATTCAGAACACACCTTGCTGAGACTGACCTCAACTTAAAGAGCACAAAAAACTCAGGAGTAGAGCTTTACCTTTTGAAATTCCAATAGTTATAGACAACAATAATAATGATGATGATGACATCAACAACCATAATGATGATGACAGTTTTAATAATATAGCAACTTCCTCTTATTAAACACCTACTGTAAACCAAGCACATTGTCAAATCGCTTATGTAGTTTATTTCATTTTATTCTCAGAACAGTCACATTAGATAGGTATCTTTTATTAATCCCGCTGTATAGGTGAGGAAACTGAGAAAGGTCCAGGTCATATAGCTAGTCAGTCACAGGAGTTGAGATTTGAAGCCAGGTTTGCCTGGGTCAAGAGAGGAGACTATTCTCATACAACACTCTTCCTTAGGGACCCTCTGTTCTCAGCCCCCTGAACAGTGAGGTTCGGAGAATGGAGTGATTTGTCCAAGATCTGCTCCTAGCAGGGCCTTTTTTCTAGGATTCTAGGACATGGTTCTTTCTGAGAGGTTACCTCATTATGATCTGGAATTTTAAAAACAAGTAAAAGGAGTTGAAGACTGCTCACTTGCTATACTTTGAAAGGCTTGTTCTCCCCTCCCTTCATCTCTTTGAATCCTGTTTCACAGACATTATTGTCTTTGGGACCAATACATTTCTTCCATTTGCATATCTGAGTAGAAGCTCACATGGAAGAAAAAAGAAAAGCCCCATAGGTGAAGGGGAGCGTGCCTGCCAAGTTCCTTGTAATAACTTCACACGGAGAGCGTATTATGAAATGAATCTGCTGGAGTCATCTCATAGAATCTTCCCATTCTTCTGGAGAGTCTCCTCATTTTAGAGGTGAGTAAAGTGAAGTTCAGAGGCAATAAATCACTTGTCCAAGGCAAACAGCTTGGAAAGGGTAGGCTGGTCCTTGAATCCTAGTCATCTGGCTGCCTAGGGGAAGTGCAGGAAAATGGCGTATACCAGCTGGGCTTCTTCCTGGCCAGAGAACTCGCCTGGCCATCATTCTCCTTTTTCACCTTTTGAAAATGGAAATCTGTTGAAATTGCTGATTTTGCTTTGAGGAAAAAGAGTGGGAAAAGGGAGATTCTCAAGTGCATTTTCTTGGTAGTAGGGGAAGTGGTGGTAGATGGGGAGGAAGGCAACCTAAAAAACAACCAGCAACAACAACAAAAAATACTTTTCCTCTCAAGTCAGTCTCTCATGGGATGTAGAGCACATATTTCCAAGTAACCTTTCTGAAGCCTGTGCCATGCACAGATGGGAGTAGCCTTCTTCCCAATGACTGGCTCCTTGTTGAGTTTAGGGGCAGATGTCAACATCTGCATGAAGAGTATGATCAACAATTAAAAGGGGTGGGTGAGTGGGTGGGTGGGGGACCAGGGAGTAATCCTTCCCTGTGCAGTGGATTAAGGAGGGCTGCTCCTTTGGGGGTTGGCCAGAGCCTGTCCATTGAGTAGCTAGTTTCCTTTTCCTTCCCCTATGGTTTCTGCCTCTCTCTTGTTCTAATTACCCACTGTTTATGTCCTTCCCTCCAGGGTTGTCATAGCTTTCGACAAGGTTCACAGCTGGCTTACCAAAGGTAGTTATGATACCAGTTTAATGAGGATGAAAGGATTGTAGTCAAAATCTTCTGTGCTCCCTTTAATTTTTCATTTCCTATGTATCCAATGGCAAAGAGTATGATCAGCACTGTCTCCCCAGCATAGTCATATAGCCGTAGTCCTTTTGCTAAAACTAAGCCTCAATTTTCTCATCTATATAATAGTCATGATAATCTTTGCCTTTCCTATCTCATGTGCTATCGAAGATCAAAGAAACGTGGAAACTAAAAATTCTAAAGTGTTAGATTATTGAGCAGACTATGATATTTAGAAATTTGCTTTCCCTTCATGGAAAAAATTCCCAAATATGAATTTGCTTAGCAAATTGTTGCTACCCAGGATCTCTGTTCTGCTTCTTAAAGAGACTGTGAAGGTGGGTGTGTGGGCAGTGAGTCTTGGGGTGATGGGTAGGAAGGTATTTCCCCAGTTGAATCAAAGCTGAATTTCAAATCTTAGAGCTACCATTTGCTAGCTGTGTGATACAAAGCAAACCACCCACTTTTTCTAAAGCTCAGTTTTCCAATCTGTAAAGTGGGACTCCAGTGCCCACCTCACGGGGCTTTTGTGAAACTTAAAAAATAACAATGGCTGCCAAAACTGAACATTTGTTTTGTATCAGCTATTTCACCTCAGCACTCATGGTGTCCTGGTAACCTATGTTTTATTAGACTTTCTTTAGAGTTAGAAAAATTGAGGTTGAGTGAAGTTAACCAACTTGCCTAAAATCATGAAGTAAAAAGAACTAGAATTCTAACTCAAGTCTATTCATTTCAAAATCTGGGAACTTTCCATTCTCTCACTTTGCCTTTCAGTAGGATATGTGGAAATACTTTAAAACAGCAAAGAAACTGCAGAACTCTTTGTTTCATGACCAAATACTTACTAAGAATATATTATGTTGAAGCCCTGGGATGCAGTCTAATGACAGAGCCCATGGGTTCAGTATTTCCCTCCTTTGGGCTCCAGTTTTCCCATCTGTAGAATAAGAGAAGACTCTCTTAGACCATCTTTAGAGTCCAGTTTTGCTCAGCTTGAACTTTCTAAAAATATATATATTTGAAGGTTTTTTAAAAGTAATGAGTTAAAGTAAAAATTGGGCAGAGTGAACTGATACTCATTGTGTGTATGGTATGCCATGTGCTTTTGTGGTTGGTAGTACCCACAGATGACTGCTCCCAATTCCTACATCAAGAGGTAAAGTTCACTTAAATCTTCTCTTTGACTCTGGGCTGGCTTCAGTGACTTACCTGACCACCAGAACATAGGAGAAATAATGGCCCGTGAGCCAGGGCAAGCTCACAAGAAGCTGAAGCTTTTGTGTGGGTCTTTGTAATACTGTTCCTTGGAACTCAGCCCTAGTGCTTTGGGCGATCCAATCTATGACACATAGAACGGCCATGTTTAAGTGCCCCGACTGGTAGGCCTCACTGAGCTCCCAGCTGGCACCAACTGCCAGTCACATGAGTGCACCATCTTGGACATGTAGCTCAGTCGAGCTTTCAGATGACTTCAGCCCCAGCCAACATCTGACTGCAACTACCTGAGAGACTCTAAGCAAGTGCTGCCTGGCTGAGCTCAGCCAACCCACAAAACTGTGAGAGCTAATCATTTGTTGTTGTTTTCAGCCACTAAATGTTAGAGTGGTTTGATAGGCAGCAGCAGATAATAGAAACATACATCACTTAATTACCACAATAAAATTTGTATTTTCAGCCCATTTTATAGAAAGAACACCTGAAAGTCGAAAAGTTTAGCTTGTCTAAAGTCACATGGAAGGTGGCAAAACTATATTCAGAAATCTATTTGATTCCAAATGCTGAATTTTTAACCTTCGTTACAAAAAGATCCTTTTGTTCATTTAGTTGTTTATTAGTAAAGCCATTAAATTGTGGTAGACAACCGAACCTAGATGCTGATATATATAGTAATAACGTTTGGGGGGGAATTACAAAATAATAGCTCTAACTTTCCTTTATTGTGTGTTATCTACCAGATTTTAATGATATTTGATTATGACCTGTAAAGCTAGGATTATTCTTCTACATTTCAATGCTATTTTGGCCGAATTGCTGGGCCAAGTCTTGTGAAGTATTTACATATCAATCAAAGTGCAAACTCCTTTTGTCTCTTCCCAGTATAGTTGTCCCTGTTGCCAACTATGCAGATATCTCTGCCACCTGCTGCCTTCATTGCACCTGTCCCCTAAACCCTGAGAACTGGCTCTTTTATTCGAAACTCATTCTACAAATAACCAAGTATTGATTCTGGGCAGGCACTCTTCTTGTTACTGCAGACTCAGAAACTGGAATCTGGACTATAGACAAGTAAGCAAACAGCCATAACCCGAAGTCACGATGGAGAGGTGAGGCCCAGAGGTATTTGTTCATCTTCTCCTGATGACCTGTTGAAACACATTCCTTTCCATTTCCCTCCACTACACTGAGCAGACACTGAGCTACTTATAAGTCTCTGACCATGCCATGCTGTTTCTCACCTTTGCCTTTGCTCATGCTATTTTTTTCCATGCTTCTTCACCCTGAAAGTCTCTATGTAGTTTTGCTACGCTTGTCAGCAAACTTACCAAATTGCCCTGTGATTGTCTGCTACTTTGAGTATCTCTCCTCTTAGACTGAGTTCCTTCAAAGCAAGGATTATCTTTCTTCATTTTGTTTTCACTGCTATTTATTTTTAAAACAATAGATCAAATTTATAACACGTAATGACCATGAATAAAAACAATAAAGGTAGGTTACAAGCACTTTAAATCAGGTGTCACCCTGAGCACTCAATTTTCTTCTGCATTTTGTTTTGGTTGTTCAGTTTGAAAAACCTGAATTGCCCAGATAAGCAGTTACAAGACAGCTTTTAAAGAGCGAGCCTTTCAATCTCAGGAGAGTGCAGTTCACGCAGGGGGCAGGCAAATGCTCATTGAGAAGGTCGCATATAAACAATTTAGCTTGGTAGCACATGAAATCATTAGATAACAATCATGCAATCAAAGATATAAACAAGATAAGCACAGATTGTGTTTTATGTTGAAAAGGATAGAAAGAAGGTGGTGTTTTAGAGAGTTAACTGGGACACAGAGAGGAAAGGAAGCTTTGGGTAGGATACTGGGGAAAGCATCTTTGAAAAGGTGATATTTGAAGGATTAAGAGAAGAGTGTGAATAATTCAGGTAAGCAAAGGGCTGAAGGAAGAACATTCTGGGTAAGGTAAGTGCAAAGGCCCCAGAGCAGAAAAGAGCATGGGATTCTATATGCACTTTCCCTTTAGAAAACAAAACCAGAGACTCCACATAAACCCAAATATCTTCAGTTGTCTCTTACAGATGCCTAACCTCTTTTCTCAAACAAGTGTCACTTAAGCAAAACTTGGGAGGTACTTGGCCCCATTTTATAGCTGGGGAATAGAATGAGAATGTGATGGTTACATGCAGCTGGTTATTGACAGGGCCATAATGAGGTCTCAGCAACACTCTGACTTCAAGTCCAAGAGTCCTAACCACTGCATAGCTGTATAACCCCATAGTGAGAAGGTAGAGTCATTCCTAAAACTAAACCTTCTTCCATAAGAAATCAGGGACTCTGTGCCAGGGCAGGATTTATGACCTAGTAACTGAGGACAGAAATAATTGGTTGCATTACTGCCTGGCAACCTGAGTCTGGGCTCCACTCCGGAGGGGAGGCACAGATTGAAATAGCTGAGGCAAGTTTACTTTTCTCTGTCCAGGTGCTCTCCTGCGGCCAACACAGCCCTAATGAGCTCTGCATATTCAAAGCACAAGTAATTGATGGTCCAATTTAAAGTGTGCAGAGGCCAAATTTCTTTCCAGACTCTGAAGGAAAAACACCAGCTGAGGAAGAATGAAGAACTGCCTGTTCTAAGTTATTCTCCTTCTGTGGTCATTTGAACCCCAGGAAGACCAGGTTTGCCCCATCAAGTACCTCAAGAAAGAAGTCAATTAACTAAAGAAGTCAAGCAAAAAGGAAAGGACAAAATGAAAATCATGTACCAGGGTACACGTCAAGGCTCCAAGTTGGAATGAATATGGCCTTCATCATACTCTTCATCATACAGAAGCTTGTGTTCAGGGCTTGGATTTTGAAGTCAGACAGACCTGGATTAAAAACTAATTCAACTACCTATTACATATGTGACCTAGGTAAGATCTAACCTCTCTGTGCCTCAGTTTACTCCTTTGCTAAGTGGGCATTAGGAGCACAGATTTTGAGGCAGTCAGTGTTGGATTTCAACCTCAACTCCACTACTGACTGTGTCAAAAGGGCAAGTTAATGAACCTCCAATGTTAATTTCTTCTTTGCTAAAGAGGAAGTGATTATATAGGTCCATTGAAGGGCTGTTTAGGGGACTGGTTGAGATAAGATACAAAATGCCCATGCACAGTGCTTAGGAAAATTATTGTGAACTTGTTACATATCTCCTCTTAAGCTCGAGGACAGTGGCTCTCAAAGTGTGGTCCCTGGACCAGCAGCATCAGCTTTATCTGGGGAACTGTGAGAAATGCAGATTCTCAGGTCCCACCCCAGACTCACTGAATCAGAAACTCTGAGGGTGGGCCCAGCACTCTGGTTTAACAAGTCCTCCAAGGGATTATGGTGGATGCTAAAGTTTGAGAATCTCTGCTCTTGGGGCTAATTCAGAATGCACCTGAGACTTTCAGTCCGCACACTACTGCCGTAGGTTCCCAAGAACCTGTTCAGTGCCACGATTCTTTAAAATGAGTTGTCCGCTCATTGTTTTCTGCACCCAAACAGGGAAGAAATACTTCAATTCTCAGGATTTCCCTCTGACACTAGGTAACATCTTCTATATGCTTCCTTTACTCCAGGCATTCTGATAATAGTTTCACATAGATTATTTCAATTTATATCTCCAGTAGCCCTCTACGATAGATATTATTATCTCTGTTTTGCAGATAAGGAAACTAAAGCTTCATGAGGTGAAATAAATTGCCCAAAGATCTATAATTCTTAAGTAGTGAAGCCAAGATTCATACCTCTAATATTAAGTCCATTTCTGGAATCAATGTACTTTCTACCTTATCATATTACCTCTTGATACCAGGATGAATTAGGGATGTCAAGTTTGGTGAAGAGAATTATCCAGGGAGCAAGTGAAAAGTGTCTTCATGTATCGTAGGGCTATTATGATCATAGGAGTCAACCAGTTTGATGTTCCAACTGCAGAATATAGAACCAGTGGGTGGAAACACAGGGAGACAGATTGTGGCTTGACAGAGAGAATAAGTCAGTAATAGTCTAAATTTCCCAGAACTGTCTTACCTTATGAGGTAGTAGGGTCCCTGTCACTGGGGATGTGAGCACAAGCTAGGTGAGCATCTGTCAAAATGTCATAGAAGAAGTATTTGTACCTTCCCTCTCATGGTGCTTTAACTGAGTGGAAGTAAGTAGGCAATCATCTTTCTTGGGTGGCTTTTTTTTTTTTTTTTTTGATGGAGTTCTTGCTCTGTCATCCAGGTTGGAATGCAGTGGCATGATCTCAGCTCACTGCAACCTCTGCCTTCAGGATTCAAGAGGTTCTCCTGCCTCAACCTCTCAAGTAGCTGGGCTTACAGGCACCTGCCGCCACATTCAGCTATTTTTTGTATTATTAATAGAGACAGAGTTTTGCCATCTTGGCCAGTCTGGTTTCGAACTCCTGACCTTAAGTGATCCTCCCGCCTTGGCCTCCCAAAGTGCTGGGATTACAGGCATGGGTCACTGTGCCCAGCCTGACTTTTGATGTTTGTTAAGAAACTGGAGATATTTCACTTGTACAGAAAGAAGACTGAGGTGAGCTCTCTGGTTTAGGGAAGAAAGAATCCACCTTACCGTGGCCCCAGTGAGCTATATTAAGACCTTCCCTGGTCCTCTTTGCTGGAAGGGATTTTGCTTTCCTCTGCACACCCATATCATGTCACACTGATACCTCTTTTAACGCTGAGCCTGGTCCCCACTGTAGGTAAGCTGTTGATAAATGGCTAGATTTCTTCTGCTAGAGAAGCAGCAAGACATGTATACATAGAGGCGAATAGACCTGGGGGATCATCCACAATACTGTTAACCTTTCTGGGTCTCAGTTTTCTTATCTATGTAAAAACTTCCTTATTGAGATTTGAAGTATTCAAGGAGCCTGGAATATGGTGTACCACATCTCCACCCCTCTCCAACCCTCTACAAATCGTAACATGTCTTTGGGGAGGATGCATTTCTGATTAATCAAGATATCCTTTCTACTGCTCCCCACTAACCTCTAATCCCTGCCTTCCCATCAAAACATAGGTTTTCAATATGTGGCACATGATTGGCTCTTATATTAGTCAAAAATGAAAGGGAAAGAAAGAAGTGAATAAAAGAAAGAGAGAGAGAAAGGAAGGAAGAAATGAAGGAAGGAAAGAAGGAAGAGAGGGAGGAAGGGAGAGAAGAAAGAAAGGGAGAAAGCAATTTAACACATGAATGCTCCATCTTATTTGCTACTGACCATCAGATAAGCACTCCATCTGGGTGGACATTTTTCTTGTACACACCATGGTTCGTGTATGTGCGTGTGTGTGTGTGTGTGTGTGTATGTGTGCATATGCACTTAACGGAATTGTCCACAACATGCTATAGTATGAAGAGATCTATGGGAGAAGAGAGTCAACAGGAAAGAATGACTTGAACTAATCTCTCTGTAGGCAACTAATTGCAGTTCTGTGGCTATTTGGGGTCATTGTTTACTGTGGGATGAATGTGGCCTCGGGGTAACAAGCCTCATACATGCTGATCTCCATCTTGAACCACTTTGGTAGGAGCAGAATGTTTCAGGTGCAGATTCTGGAAGACTTAAAAGCAGGTCTGTTTTTAAATACACCACATATTGAACTTTCTCCACTATGGGAGGCAGGCCAAGTAGTGGGTTTTGAAGGTTTTAAAGGCTCACTGGCCCTTCAAAAAATGGCTGTTGTGGACATATGGTTTTAGAAGCTTTTAAAAAAGCCTTGTGGGCTTATTTTTAGAACAAACCTTAACCTTATAAAGCTTCTTAAAGGAGTCACAGAGGACCCAATCACTTGAGCCCCCTCAGAGCACCAGGCAGCTGTGCCCAGAGGCTTCCAAAACAGCCTTTCCTTGTGCTTGATGTGACCCTATCTTAGCTAAGCCTAAGATATACTACCCCATGACAGGGTGTGTCTTTGGAGCGGGAAGAGCTGGGCCACAGGTGAGTCAGCCAAGGAGGCGGAGTTTGCTGGCCAGTGAGTGGAGACCAGAGGATCACAGACTAACAGAATTTCAAATACTCTACTGAAGTAAAGGAACCTTAAAAGTCATCCAGTCAACCCCGAATGGATGCTAAAATCTTTCCTGAAACACACTTGTAAAGAGATGGGACCATTTGTGTTTGCACACCTCCAACTATGAGAAGAACGCTGTCTAGGCATTCATTCATTCAACACATTTTTAGTTGATTGAATACACATTATGTGCTCAGCACTATTCAAAATGCTGGGGATATAACAGTGAGTAAAAAATAGATGTAATCTCAATACAGACTAAAAACTGGTAGAAAAAAACAGATGGGTCAAATGATCACACCTACACCTAACTGTATGTGAAAATATGTTATTAGAACAATCCAAAGATTTATGAAAGCTTCTGACAGGATGTGAAGGATGTGTGAACGTTAACAAGGCAAAAGGAAGTCAAGAGAGGACACAGAGGGCAAAGCAAACATCCCTGCAGAGGCCTTCAGGCAGGGAAAAGCATGGTGTTTTAGGATAAATAAAAGCAGTCCAAGTGTGTGATAGAAAGTGAGGAAAGACTTGGTTTGAGGCTGGGAGCATGCAAGGGGCAGAGCATGCATGACCTTGTTGGCCATGCTGAAGATTTTGATCTTTAACCTGACACATATTGGAAGCCTCTGACTCCTTTAAAGCAGAAGATAGGTAACTCATACCAGAGCTGCCAGTTCATGCTCATGTTGCTAAGTGTGGTGGTCTTAAATCAAGTCCGTAATTCTCCTCCTTTTAAAAGGCAAAACCTAGTTTCCCTCCCATGAATGTGGGTCAGACTTAGAGATTTATTTCTAATTAATAAAATGTGGTGGAAGTGATGCTATGTGACTTCTGAGATTAGGTCATAAAAAGGATAGCTTCCATCTGGCACTCTTTCTCTTCAGTTGCTTGTTCTGGTGGAAGTCAGCCTCCATGCTGTGAGGAAACAAGCAACCCATGGAGAAGCCTACATGGAGAGGAACCAAGGCCTCCTTCCTACAACCAGCACCAAATTGCCAGCCATATCAATTGGAAGCAGATCCTCCAGCCCCAGTCAAGCCTTCACATGACTGTAGACCTGACTGATATCTCGGCTGTCACCTCATGACAAACCCTGAGCCAGAACCACCTGGCTAAGCTGCTCTTGAATTTCTGATTCACAGCAACTGTGAGATAATAAATGTTTATGGTTGTTTCAAATTATTGACATTAGATAACTTGGTAAGCAGCTAAGGTACATAACAAGGAATTGCAAGGTATGGGAGTAGGAAAGCTGGGACTTTGAGGTTGTGAAGACTTCTATTTGAAATCCAGCTCTTCCGTTGACTGGTTATTAGACTGAAGCCATGTTCCTTTACCTCTTAGAGCTCCCGTTTTTCATTTGTAACTTGACATCATGCCCATAGAACCTCCAAGATATAGTAGTATATAGTAATTCTCAGTGTCTTTGTCTCCCTCTACTTTATATTCAGTGGAGACATACCATTTTCAAGGCTGAGAATAAAAGAAAAAATAGATTGTATTGACAACAGGTGCTGCAGAGTTTGGTGTATTGATTGCCCTAGAAAGAGTAAGCCAGAGAGCTGTTAGTCTGAGGTTACCTTAGGCCATGTTTCATGGTAAGTACTACAGATTTTCAAGCCTATTCCTCACTTGGGTTAATTGGCTTTCAGAGTCCATCTCCTGCTATGTAAGCATAATTGCCTTTTATTTATTTGAAATTTATCTCTTCATAATTTCATGTCTTATTTTCTTCATTTACAATGCAACAAGGAAACAGATTTATGATGAGTATTCTTATGAAAGTGATTATTTAATTATCTATTATTATGGGTCATATATATCATGAAGACATCTTAGTTAATTCTCAAAGCACCATCCAGGAAAATCTATTATTTGTGCCATTTTACTGATGAGAAAATAGATATAAATGCCAAGAATATTACTTTGCCACTTAGTATTATGTGACCTTGGCTTTTAGGTCCCTCTTACATCTTATTGTTTTTATGTTTTTGAGATGGAGTCTCACTATGTTGCCCAGGCTGAAGTGTAGCAGTGCAATCTCAGCTCACTGAAACCTCCACCTCCCAGGTTCAAGCAATTCTCATGCCTCAGCCTCCTGAGTAACTGAGTATACAGGCAGATGCCACTATGCCCAGTTACTTTTTTTTTTACATCTTATTATTAAACCTTTACATTTTAGTTTCCTCAACTGCATAATGGAAGGTAAGAACAAAACCTATGCAAAATGAACTTCATGTGAATATTAAATAAGTTAACATGAATGAAATACTTAAAACAGTGTCTGGTATATTCTGATAAATTACTGGTTAGTTTCTATCATTATTTTTCTAATCAGCATTTTAAAAGTTTAGAGGAAAATTTCTCTGTCAGCCATTTTGTTCCATCCATGGTATCTCTCTCCTGCAATAATACTCCATTTTACAGCATTTCCCACATCCATTTGATCCTTTCAACAATCCTATGACTCAGCATCACTATCGTAATTTTTCAGGTGAACAAGCTAATGCTCAGAAGGGTGAATGTGAATTACTCCAAGTTCCTTTGGTTGCAAGCAACAGAAACCAACTTACGCTAGTATAAATTAAATAGAGAAATTCATCCTAAGATGCAAGTATGACTTATTAAACTGAAGTTCATGAATGGGTTACAGGGAAGAGCCCTGAAAATGACAACAACTGCGATGAAGGAAGCCATAGCAAACTCAGGCAATGTGGCCTCTCCTCTTCTTTCCCTTTTTCTCTACTTAGTTTTAGTTAGTTTTTCTCTGCAGACTGGCTTTCTCAGCTACTCAGTGCAAATAGTTGGAGGAACGGCAGGCTCCCAAGTTCATATGTTATTATGCCAACCACAGGGTAGATTGAATTTGTACTTCTCTTTTTGGATTCTGCATTGCCACAGATGGACCTCTGGTTGGACCAGCTTGGGTCAAGAGCCTTCCCGTAATCAAATCAAACATTGTCAAGAAGTGGGGTCACAATGTACTAACATTGCTGCTGGGAACTCACTCCTGTAGATTCTTGTAGGAAGGCCATGGGCAAGTGAAAGACATTCCAGAGGAGGCCCAGAACATGAAGTGATTTTCCTAAGCTGTTTCAAATGTTGGAGTGGCTGAGGCAGGATTCTCTTTCAAATATTCTTTTCCCATGAGATCAGCACTTTTCCCACGAGCCTTCAGTTTCTTCCTTTCAGGAGGTCAGCACCTCCTCAAGTTCCTGCTGAGGGAGATCTGGGTACTCTTCTAACTGAGGCCCTTCTGCAGATGGAGCTAGCTTCACACACAGGTAGTGTGTCTGCAGTTATTGGGTATTATTCTTTAGTCCTTCTCCTGGTAAGAGAATTTTGCATCCTAACCTTGGCTTTCAGTGTTTCTCTGGAGCAGGAATGTACTTCTCCATATTACTGACACCAGACTTGAGTATATGACTTGTTTTAGCCAATGGTATCTAAATGGGAATGATTTAGGCCACGTATAAGCAGAAACATTAAGAACCATTTGCAAGGTTCAGCCATGTCTTGTTTTCTTCTTTTCCACAATAATAGCATGTCCTAAATATGGGCTCTTCCTTCAACCTGGGTCTTGGAATGAAGAAGATACATGGAGTAGAGCCATGAACACCCTGTTGCTGCCTCTGACAACAACACAAGAGAGAAATGAACCTTTGGAAAATAATACATCTGAGTTCAATGTTGAGCATGCTGAGTTGAGGGGCATAGGGCATAAATTCAGTAGGATGTATTAGTTTGAATTTTAGGAAAGAGATCTGGGTGAGAGTTATAGATGGTTGTTCATCTGGCCATAGATGGTACTTGAAGCTTTGAGATTCACTGAAATCCCAAAGAGAATAGCGGCATAAAAGAGGGAGGGAATAAACATTGACTCAGCAACATTAAAGTGGTGGTAGAGGAAGAGAAGTGTGGGGAGAGCCTGGGAAGGATGGGCAGGGGAAATGGAAGCCACATAAGCATAAAGAAAAGTGAGCTATCTTCGCCTCCAGCACTGGAATTGTTCTTGAGAAAGAAATCTTTTTTTTTCTTTTCTTTCAATATCACTTCATGTGAGCTTGAAAACAGCCTTGTGAGGTATAGTTAGAGAATAGAAACATTTATCTCCAAGGTAGAAGTGAGGAAAACTAAGACTCAAAAGGATAAAGTCCTTGCCCAAAGTTATTTTTTAATTTTCATTTGAAATTATGGTAAACAAAACCCACATAATATAAAATTTACCATCTTTCCCACCTCTAAGTATACAGTTCAGTAGTGTTTAATATATTCACATTGTTGTGCAACCAATCTCCAGAACTTCTTCACCTTGCAAAATTGAAAATCAGTACCAATTAAACACTAACTCCCCATTCTCTTCACCCCACGTCCCTGGGAAACCACCATTCTACTTTCTGTCTCTATGGATTTGACCACTCCAGGTACCTCATATAAGTGGAATCCTATAATATTTGTCCTTTTGTGTCTGGCTTATTTCACTTAGCATAGTGTCCTCAAGGTTCATTCATGCTGTCGGATGTGTCAGAATTTCCTTCCTTTTTAGGGCTGAATAATACTCCATTCTGTATACAGACCTCATTTTGTTTGTTCATTCATTGTCAATGGACAACTGCTTCCACCTCTTGACCCCTGTGAATCATGCCTCTAAGAGCATGGGTGTGAGGCATTGTCTTTTTGAGGTAAGGAGGACAGAAGGGGGACCCTGAAACCATCTCATAAAGACAATAGAAAAGATTTCATTACTGCCCTGTATGAGGAAATGTGGGGAGTTTTGCTCCTGAAGAACAGAGAGGGGCCAAAAAGGAGAGGTGGACAGAGATGATCCAGGGAGGTGGGGTAGGGTAGGGATTATCTGGGGTGAAGGGGCCAGTGAAAATTGTCTATTGTTTTGTGGTCAAAGAACAGAGGTATTTAGTGTTCAACATAAAGTGGTTAAAGTGCCTATTTTGTTTCACTCTTCCTTCTTAGCACATTTTAGGAAAATCTCCTATACATAAATGCTCTGTATGAGTTAGTTTTTGGTGGTAACTGAAGAAGAGGTTAGTTTCCCATCCAGGTTGACATGGAATAGCCAGAGCAAGTGAACAGGAGAGGACAACACAAGCTATACCCTGTCCAATGCAGGGAGATGCAGGGAGGCAGTTCTTTCCAGAGGTAAACACAAGACTGCAAGCCCCCTGGAAGTTCACAGACATTTTAGGGAGGGATCTGGACTTCCATGGAACCCACTTTAGGACTTTGAACTTCCATGGAACACAGTTGGGAGCTTTGAGTCAATCTTGTCTAGATCAGTGCTTCTTAAACTTGTGTTTAGGGCTACAGATCTTAAAAGGTTGGGAAAGTCCTGGTGGCAATCATAGCATCCCCCTTCCCCCATCATGACCCATATACCATTTCCTGGGAAAACACAGCTCTCCCACCCTCTCAGAGCAAGGCTGTGACAGAGAAGGTCACGAAGAGCCTCTGCTCTCTTGTTAATCAAACGTACCCTAGTCCCTCCTCCATCCCCTACTCCTATAGGGTGGAGGTCACACTGGGGTGCATTGAGTAGCCCATTCTGCATGCTTTGGCCCAGGTTATTAGAACAACAAACAGCAGGGGGGCACCAAAGACTCCTTCTCCATGGTTGACCTCAGGAGTCCTTCTCCCAGGAAGATGGACAGAGGTGAAGAAAAATTGAAAACTGATATTTTTCTTCAGAAAAGTCACTCTGGGGAGCCAAGCATTACTTGAGTACTTGGTTGTGAGAGGGCTGTGTGGTAAACTCCCTTGTTTTCAACAGATGTTGAAGGAGTCTGAGCCAGAGTTCAGGAAAAATGTTCTCTCTACATATCTACCCCAGCCGCTGAGCTGTGATAAAGTTGGCTAAACTATATTCAGGTCAAGTCAGGTTCTGGTAACCTCAAAGAAACATCAGAATTTACTGAATGTGAAGTGGAAATGTGAAGTGGCTGGAGAGCATCCAACGAGAGGAAGAGGAGGGGACATCACTGAACTGGGCACCTACCCTGATTCCAGCCCTGTGCTAGGAGCTTCAGGGTCTAAGAACTTCAAGTCCTGTATACATGATCAGTGAATCCCCCTGCTGCTTTCCTTTGCTGGGGGAGGTGAGGACAGCCCAGTTCCCTCAAGATGGTCTTACTATGGCAAGATCATCTTCACTTACAGCTGAAATCTGCCCTTCTAAAATATCCATGCTATGGGCTCCTGTGCTAATGCTGCCCTTCATAGCCACAGTGAGCAGGACAGCATCACATCTCGGCAATACATTTCACAGTTAACAAAGTGCATCATGGTCATATCCATTGGCCTATCTCATGTTAGAACTACCTGGGAGAAAACAGGGGGCAAGTATTCTCCAGGGCTTGGATTAGGACATGGAAACCTTAATATGCTGCTTGGACTCATGGTAAAGTCACAGGCACTAGAGTCTGACAGCCTAGGTTCAAAGCCCAGCTGCTCATTAGCTGCATGTCTTTGGACAAGTCCCTCAAGCCCTGTAAGCCTGGGTTTTCTCATCTGTAAAATAGGGTTAATGATATTACATACTGGAGAGGGCTATTGTAAGGACTAAATAAGAGTAAAGTGCCTTACTTCTGAGTTATAGAAACTTCTTTCTGCTATTGAGGAGGGAGAGAAGAAAAACGATGGAGGTTGAGTGACTTGCTCAATGCTACAAAATGGTGGCACCATATCAAGAATGCAGATATTCTGATGTTAACTCCAAAACCCTTTCCATGACATTCAATATCTCGCATTCCTAGGTCTTTCAGAGACTGAAACTCCCCAGTGATCCCATGTTGGCAGGGCTTGGCCCCACACTGTACTGCTCACAATAAGTGATTACACTGTGATATGGTCAGGCAGTAGCTGCCTTCCTTGAGTCCCCTGCAGCGTGAAATTGCTGTGTTAACACTTCGCGCCTAGGAGTTAGGCTGCCCTTTTCCCTTCAGCCTCTTTTAAAATGTGAACACCGTAGCAGGGTAGGGGGGTAAAGAAGGAAACCCACATTGACTGAGAGCCTGTCATAGTTCAACCATTCTACAGAAGTCAGCTCCCTGCATGCTCACAACATTTGTACAAAGCACGATGTTATTCCTGCTTTGTATGCGAAGAGAAAAAAGCCCAGAGAGATTAAGTTACTTACCTGAGGTCACACAACTAGCACTGGATGGGATAAGGATTTGAACATAGAAGTCTGACTCCAGTGTGTACACTCATAATCACTAGGATGTAGCCCCTAATCGGATACTACTTCTATCTTATAGGAAGAGGAAAAGATTAATATTTATAGAGGACTTCTCCTGCATAACACAGTTTATAGCTGTTTTGCCCTCCCTTGCTCATTCTCTGTGCCATATCAACACAGATGTGAAACTTAATCCCTTTATCATTTCCCACCCCCTCAAAAAAAAAAAAAAAAACTGCATACACAGCATTGGTGTGTAGGAGACCTACCCCAAATATGCCTTTACACATAAATATACATTGTCTCATCTGACCCTTCCACCAACACTACAAGATGAACACCATTGCTCTTTGTTTTGCAGCTGGTGAACCTCAGAGAGGTTAAGTAACTTGCTGAGTAACTATCTATTGAGTGGGAACTCAGCTAGCTCATCCTCTAGGCCACACTGCCTCCAAGCTTGCAGGCAGTGTCTAGTATAAACCCCGGGGGCCTTAGTCAGATTCTTTTAGGATGTCATAACAAGCAGCTGGGGCCGGGCAGGCCCAGAGTTCAACCCCTCCAGAAAGAAGTCTCATTTACCAGGGTGGGGAGGTCACTGGGGAGTAATGTGGGGTGGTGGTGGGGGTATCCAACACAGCGGGTGGAGTAGGTTTGCAGAGAGTTTGGGATGGGAAGGAATGAAGGCTACAGGCAGGCTGTCAGTGTCAGGAATTTCAGCTATTTTCCAGACGATAAGTCTGGTCCACTGTGGATCTTGGAATCCAGCTATGTGTATACCCAAGCAAACCAGAGATTCAACAGCATATGGTCCACAATAGGCAGGTGTGCCCCACCAGGGGCAGATGATAAAGGCTTACAGATAGAATGAGGCCAAGGAAGAATCAAGCAGGGCCCCTCTTGGGGTAACTGGAGAGGTGGGGTATCATAGTGGTTAAGAGAGAAGATTTCTGATGTCACATCACCCGGGTTCCAACCTGAGCTTCTCAGTTTTTTAGCTGAGTGACCTTGGAAAGTTACTTAAGTCCTCTGTGTCTCATGTTACTCATCTCTCTAATGGAGATATTAACAGGATTGAACCCACAAATGTGTTATGGAGATTAAATAAATGAGAAAGAGAAAAGCAGTCCCTGACTTCTCATAGGACTATGAACAGGCCCAGCACTGGAAGCTAGGCCTCCGTGGTAGGTGCTGGCTTGGCACTCACGGCTAGGTTGAGGTGTTCTCCCATGGAACATGAATAATCTCACAAGTGAGACAAAATTTTTAATAAGACTATTTTATAATTTTTTGCCAAGCATAGACAAAAAATGGGGTCACTGTGCAAACCACAAAAATACCAAATAATCTGCCTCTCCCAACTAATATGAGTGATTGCTGCTTCTTTACTAAGGACCTCTTAGGCCTCCTTCTAGGCTTCTCTCCCTCTAGATAAGATTAATTAAAATACTCAATCAGAGGATCATCTCCATTTCCTGGCAACACCCAATACAGAGCAAACCCCACTTCCGTAAACTCTCCATTATCACCTAACTCAAGCTCGCATCATGTAAGTCCTTTCTAATACCCTCTGCTGAGGCATCCCATGAATCCCTATGATGTGATTTCTCCCACATTGCAACACATCAATAAGCTCCATTTTGTTCAACTACAGTTGTGTTCCTGGTGGTCTTTGGCTGGAGGGCATGGACGTAAGTTAATAATTGGAAAGCATGTAGAACAGTTCCTGGCACAGGAAGAGTACCATGTAAGGGAGGCCATCATAATTACTGGATGGGTTACCAAGGCAGACTCAGGTACAGGAGGCAAAGCAACAGTCAGGACAGAGACCAAGTGGAATAGTGGATTTAAGGCCGGGGGACTTCAATTTACATCCCTTCCTACTACTTATAACAGTAACTAACATGTTATCAAACACTTCAGAAGGGCCAGGCAAGATATTGAGTATTTGATGTGAATGATCTCACCTATTCACTGTGTTACCAGGGGCAAGTTGCTTGACCTCTCTGAGCCTTAGTTTCTCCGTCTGTAAAAAAATGGGAACAAGAAAAATACTTACCTCATAGGTGTGTCCTAAGGCAACAATGAGAATGTAAGTGTGCTGTAGGCTAGGAAATTATACAAAAATACGACTTCAGTGGGCAAAATGTGGGCTACAGGCATAAGGCTGCCTGGTTATTCCAACTTAAATCCAAAGTTGGCAAGGGAGAGAGAGCTAGGCCGATTTAAAGTAAGGTCACTTAAATTCCTGTATTATTTTACATTGGTATTGTGGAGACTGTTTGACCGTGAACTTTGTTGCTTTGCAACAAGAGAGGAAGAGCATCACTCTCAGGATTCCCTTCATGTAGCCTCACGCTGCCACGGAGTTCCTTGTTTGGGGAGACCAGGAGTGACGCAAGCTTTGTTTCATGTCCCTTACTCACATAAGCAAGAAACTTGTTCAAGACCTGGTTGCTTGGACAAAATGAATATATACTTAATTTTTACTGTAAAGAAGAAGAGGGGTATGAGACTGTTGTAAGTTATAACGGGGACGTTATCAGTCCTTCTGAGGCTGCTTCCTGCAGAGCAGTCTCTCACTTGGGAACTCAATCAGCTGTTGAGGACTGAGTTCTTGCCCAAGGTGCTTGTTCATGTGTTGGTGTGAATTAACGCCCGCCCTGTAAAGCCACAAGCATTAGGTAGGGTACGGGGTAAGTGTACCAGGGATCCCTACACTGGACTTATGTGAAACAGAACTTTATTTCTCACTTACCTAATAGTCCAGAGGAATGTAGTCAGGTGAGTGGGGTGGCTCTGCTCCACAAGGCACCCCAGCTGACTTCCAACTTGTTTCTGAGCCATTCCTACAGTGTTGGCTTCATCTCTGGTTGAGGCTGGGTTACGGTCTTATTCCATTTCCAGCCTGCAGGGACAAAAAGTAGCAAGTCCAGCATAAGGGACTTTGTTTTGAAAGAGGGTGACCTGGTGGTTTCAGGCATCGCTTATCCTACGTCACATCCCCACACTGCAAGGAAAGATGAAAAATGGAGTCTCCAGTTGGGTGACCATGTGTCCAGCTTCCATTTGGTAGTTTTATTATTCTAAGTTGAGGAGGAGAAATAGCAGAAGCAAGGAAAGCATTACAGGAAGGAATGCTGATGAGTTTACCCACTGGATCACTGAGCCGGAGCTAGTATCTGTACTGAGTAAATATCTGGGTGAAAAGCAGAGAGAGAGTTTATTCAGATGTTTGAATTACACAATGCCAAAAGTCAAATATTTCGAGCCATTCCAGCAAATCCTTATATTTTTTTGTTTCCCTGTAGATCTTGGCACTGGGCCAGCAGAGCCTAGTTTACATAATTTACTATGTGAACACTCACATACACCCATACACCTATAAGCAGGTATGTACATACATACATAATATATACATATATACACATGAACATATAGGTTTAATATGCATAGATCTTAATCATGTACTTACGGAATGTAAAACATTCCTTACCCTCCCTCTTTTTAGCATAATAATGAAGTTGTTGAAAACAATGAAGTCTTAGGAACCAGAGATAGGGGTTCAGGTGTAGCCTATGACATTGGTACATGTTGTAACTCTGGGAGAGTTATTCAATTTCTCTTGACTTCAGCTTCCACATTTGTAAAATGAGTATGATATTACCTGGTTTGAAAAATTGTTTTGATATTAGATAAAATACCGTACTTATTTGCCGGACATAATGCTTTAAGTATAGTTGGTACACAATACATATTAACTTATTTTATTATTATTATTATTATTATTAGGCAAGTGAGGCCCAAGCAAGTCAATAGTAAACTAAGAATGTTTCATCCCCTACTTCCTTCCTCAGTATAAAGCAAGATCCTTTTGAAACATTTGCTGCTCTTAGGTATACCTGTTTCTTTTTAAAACTTGGTAAGATTTTTAAACTACATTGTTTATTGAAGTATAATATCCATACAGAAAAGTACACAAATCCTAAGTGTATAGCTCATTGATTTTTTTCAGATGAGAATCTGTCCAGGCTATTAGCAGTTTAAACAACAACAACAACAACAAAAAAAACAGAAGATTCCCGGTGCCTAGAAACCCCTTTCACTATGTCCCCTAAATACAATTGGTATTTTACATTATAGACTAATTTTACCGTTTTATGTTTTATACAAGTAGAATCACAAATAGATATTCTTTATAACTGGCTTGTTTTTTCACTCTATGCACTATTTGAGACATTTATCCATATTGTTTTTTGCAGTTATAGCTTGCTTGCTTCTTTTAAATGCTATACAGTGTTTTCGTGAATACACTACAATGTGTTTATCCATTCTACTGTTGATGGACATCTGGGTTGTTCCTGGGTTTTGGCTATTATCAATAATACTGTTAACAAACATTCTTGCCTGTGTCTTTGGTGAACCCATTTCCACTGGGTACATACCTGCAAGTGGAATTTCTGAACGTTAGGATTTGTACATGTTTACCTTCTGTGGATACTGCCATGCAGCTTTACCAAGTGGTTGAAGGATCTCCTACTTTTAACTCACAGGGACATGAGAGGCTTCCATCTGCTCCCAGTCTCTCCCTCACTGGACCTATACTTCCTGGAATCCAGGAATTTTACTGTTTGGACCCAGTAGCATCAGGGTAACCCAATATATTAGTTATTTATTGCTATGCCACAAATCCCCTCTAAACACAGTGGCCTTAAACAAAAATACGTATTTATTATTTCTCAGTTTCTGTAGTTCAGGAATTTGGGAGTGGCTCGGCTGATATTTTAAGCTTGAAGTCTCTAATAAGATTGAATTGGGTGTTGGACTGAGCTATAGTCATCTGAAGGGTTGCCTGGGCCTAGAGGATCCACTTCCATGGTGGTTCTCTCATATGACTGGCAAGTTGGTACTGGCTGCTGGCAGGAGGCCTTAATTTTTCTGTGTTAATCTATCTACAGGGTTGCTTGAGTATCCTCACAACATGGTGGCTGGCTTCCCCCAGTGGGAGCAATCCAAGAGCCCAAGGTGAAAGCAGCAATGTATTTTATGACATTGCCTTGACATCACACACTGTCATTTTCTCAGTATTTTAGTAGCCGTAAAGTAATCCTTATTCAATATGGGAGGGCTCTATAGAAGGGCATAAACTCCAGAAAGTGACGCTTATTAGGAGCCCTTTTGGAGGCTGGCTACCACATCATTAAGCCCTTCCTAATACCAAATAAAGACCTTTCTTTGTGATAATTGGAGCTATAAGTGATTAGCACAGGAAATAGGTAAATTGTGATAGACATGGAGAGAGAAAGAAGAGGAAATATAGAGAATAAGTTAAGTCCAGAGAGAAAGCCAGACTTGAATAAAGCATCCAAGAGGCAGCTGAGTATCTGGGCAGCAGTGAATGAAAAAGCAAAGTACATGTGTGTGGTGGTGTTGGGGGTTGAGGACTGTAAGTAGAGGCCATAAATGCTTTCATTTACTTACAAATTTGATTAGGATTTTCACCGATGAAGACTCAACTCTGATATCGTTTGGATAAAACTATTAGCTCAATGCGTTAGCAATTTTTCTCATAGGCCATGTAATTTACCTCCCATCCATTCATTGATCCATCTTGAATTAAGTATGCAGAAAAATGCCAGATGTATTCTAGAGGGTGATGGGGGATGCCGAAATGAGCAAATACACAAACCCTGACACAGGGGATGAGAGAGGGAACTAATATGTATTGAGAATCTGTTGTGTTCTAGGACATTCACATTTATTGTCTTAATTCTCATAACTACTCTAAATGTTAGTATTATGGTTCCATCATGCAGATGAATAAACTGAGGCTTGAGGGTTTAACTGACTTACTCAGAGTTAGAACTGAAAAGTAGCGAAGCTGAGTGTGCTTGTACAAAGTAGAAAGTGAGTAAGTGCCAGAAAAAAGTACAGATACAGTATAATGGCGTTCAGGCAATGGCGTAAGTTCTGTTGCTTGGGGAGGTAAGAGGGAGCTTCATGAGATGGTAGCATTTTAGCTGAGTCTTAGCAGATGAGTAGCAGATGATGGAGAAAAGCCATTTGTCAGGAGTAAAGTGTATCAAAAACAAAAGCATAAAGGGAGAAATGGATAATTTTAAATAAAATTTATAGGAGGCCATTGGTTTGGATTGAGCTCCTGTACCAGGTCCAAAAGACCAAACCAAAATGGAATCATTCATGTTAAAGTTCCACATCACCAAGCTGAGACAAAATTGTTTATCTGACTTTCTGATAAATCGACAGAGTGAGAAAGAATAGCCAAATCCTCAGACAAGCTAGTTTTAGCTGGCATGATAATGAAGTTCCCTCTGCTTTGCCCTTTATAAGGAAAGTAACTTTGAAACAACCAATCTGCTTTTTGTTTTCTGTTTCTGCTTTCCTTGGCCCCTTTCTGTTTATAAAACCATCTTCTGCTTGGCTTATGGGAACACTGACACTGCTTTGTAGAATGAGGTGTTGCCTAATTCTGGAAACAAACAAAAGTCAATTAGGATCTCTAGATTTGTTGTAATTTTGTCTTTTGACAATATTAATATGCACAGAGAAACACATAGATATATACAATGTGCCTTAATGAAACATGCATAAAGAAAAGAAGTGGCTCATAGGGGTGAATAAAGTGGGTTTAGGCCACACAAACACTGGACAGATGCCAGACCTAGTAGTTCTATAAAACAGCAGAGAGTCAGAGAAAGCTAGATCATTATTTTTACAACTATGAACTCCCTTTTGTCCGTTTGGATAACATCTTCTTCAAGGTTTTTCAAAATTAAATTATGAGTGCAGCTCTGCATACACACAGCAAAAATCATAAAGTGACAAACTGTGTGAGATTGTCCAAATTACTGAATAAAAAATGAGAAATACCATTGATCGATGACAATGCCAACAAGTGTACTTTTATTAACTGAGTTGTGAAATCTTGGGCAATGAGAACCCCAGAGTGAGGAGGCCAAGAAAGGGATAGGATATAAGTTTTAGACATAAAACAGATTAGCAAAAGAAACAGCAAGGTATTCTAATGGTCAGGTTGCTGCTAGTTAGAGATGAGAGAACTCCTAGAAAAGACAGCAGGCCTTGGGGTTACTGATTTCCAGAAAAAAATCCAAGGATCTCAGATCTAAGAGAGGCTAAAGGAATTATTTACTCTACCTTTGTGATTTATATATGAGAAAACTGAGGCAAAGAAATAGGAGTCACTTGTCCTTTTAGAGCAGAGCTCCCCCTGAGATACCTCAACCTCATGAGACTAGGACGTAATCCTTAACCTCAAGAAGGCTGTGAGAGTGGACAGCTCTTTGAAAATTGCTAAGTGTAAAACACGACGGTTATGAGTAGGTGTGTGTCCTCTCCAAATTTAGAATTTGAAGACCTAACCTCCAGTACCTTACAATGTGACTCTATTTGGAAATAGGGTCAGTGCAGACATAATGAGTTAAGATGAGGTCACAATGGAATAGGGTTGGCCCTGATCCAATATGACTATTGTCCTTATTAAAAGGGAAAATTTAGGCATGCACACAGAGAGAATGCCACATGAACATGAAGGAAGGCAGAGATTGGAAAGATGCATCAACAAGCCAAGGAATGCCAAAGGTTGCCAGCAAACCACCAGAAGTTAGGAGGGAGGCCTGGAACAGATGCTCCCTCATAGCCCTCAGAAAGAATCAGCCCCATGGACACCTTGACTTTGGACTTCTCATCTCCAGGACTATAGACAATACATTCCTGTTCTTTAAGCCAATCTTGTTTGTGGTACTTTGTCATGGTATCTCTAGGAAACTAATACAATAGCTGTAAGAAAGAAAGATTACATAGGAGCCACAGGAAGTTGGCGGTGTGAAGGAAGGAACACTACATTAATAAAATGTTAAGCCATGCATTATTTCATTTAAACACTGGGTATGTATGAGGCACCTAGCTTGATCCTAAAGTACACACATGTAGAATTAGAATCAGACTCTTCCTGCCTTTGAGAAGCTCAAAGCGAGGCCCAGTGAGGCACATAACACAAGTAAATGTTATGGGGTCCTAAAGGCATGAAATAGAAAAGGTTTGAATGTGGAAGATGACATCTGAGCCAGGCTTTGAAGAATGAGTGTGTTTGCTTGCTGGTTGCTTAATAGAGCTGATTGTTTCTGCCACCAGAAAGGGCCTCCTAAAATCTCCTGCCTGGTCCACATAGCCATCGAAAGGGCAAAATCGCAGACATGCTAAGTTTGTTCAATCCAGCAGATCAAACAAACAGCTCCAACAACCCAGGCCAATTGCCTTGCTCCCCTGCCCTAGTTGGACTGCCATTTATAGGAAAAATGGAAACAGAGATGCTGACCTCTGGCTGCTCAGGCCTGAGTCCCCCTGGAGCTCCAGGCTCGTGCAAGAACTGGCTTCAGAAATTCACCCCTGTGGGGGGTCTTCCTATTCTGGCTGCTCAGACCTCTCTGCTGTGCTAAAAAGTCAGATTGTGTTATTTATGTATTAAAAACAATGACAAAAAAAAACCTTTTCTTTCTAAATGTCCCAAGCATGGAAAGCCAAGCCTTCAGCAGGTCATTAATATGTTGATGTTTTGAAGGACTAAGCTTCCAGGCCCTGAAACAGGAGCCAGGCCTGCTGGCCTTGGCCTTGAGATCTCTTGGCTCTCCCTATTAAGGCCCCGCAGGCTCCTCAACTTTAGCTCCTGGCGGTCACTGCTCTGAGCAATGCTGCTAAGGAACACAGCGAAGAACAGAGCCAATTACAACTAGAGCCACGTCTGCCTCTGTGATGATGTCAAATGTGCCGAGGGGAGGGAGGCCTCTCTTGACTCAAATTACCTCTCCAGTGGTCTGACATGTTCCCTGAAATTCCATTAAGATGATGGAAACTATCCTCTATGTTCTTCTTTTTATTTTTCTTTTTTTGAGATAGAGTTTTGGTCTTGTTGTCCAGGCTGGAGAGCAATGGCACGATCGCAGCTTACCACAACCTCCACCTCTTGGGTTCAGATGATTCTCCTGCCTCAGCCTCCTGAGTAGCTGGGATTACAGGCATGCGCCACCACACCTGGCTATTTTTGTATTTTTTAGTAGAGACGGCGTTTCTCCATATTGGTCAGGCTGGTCTTGAACTCCCGACCTCAGGTGATCCACACCTCGGCCTCTCAAAGTGCTGGGATTACATGCATAAGCCACCGCACCTGGCCTCCTTCTATGTTCTTAAGGGAGAACAATGGAATGGGATGGGGGCAGGACAGAAACCAGAAGTCTGCTTTCCTTGGCTGATTGCACTGGTCAGGGCCTACAAACTCATTTGCCCCAGGTCCTAAGCTCCCTTGGGGTATTGCATCAGCCACCATCCACTATGGTTGTTGCCTGTCTGGCCCCTCCAGGCATTTGTTTTTGTAACTCTTGCTCAACCCATCCCTACACATGGTTTTGACCACTACCTGGGTGGAAATATTTCAAAAATTTCCATCCCTAGCCCATGCCTTTCTTTTTAAGTTCATGATTCTTCTAATTGCTTGTCCCCAAGTGCTTCACCCTTAACTAACTCATCATCATTCCTCATAAAACAACCCCTCTGTAGTTTCCCAAGTCAGAAACCTGGAAAGCATCCTTGAACCTTACCTTCTGGCATATCCAATTAGTCACTACATTCTGCTAACCTTACTTCCTAAAAGTTTCTCGTAACTATTTCCTCCTCTCCATTTCTTTCTAATACTACCCTAATTGGTAACTACATCATCTTTTGCTTAAACTATTACAACAGCTTCTAAAAGGTCTCCCTACTATCAGCTCATATCTACCCAGTCCATTCTCTACGTGACAGCTAAAGTATTTTTGTAAATGTAAATCACACTATAAAACTAGGAATAGAAAAAAATACCTCAATGTAATTAAGGCCATACATGAAAAACCCACACCTAACCTCATACTCAGTGGTGACAAACTGGAAGCTTTTCCTCTGAGATTAGGAATAAGAAAGATGCCTGCTTTTGCTACTTCTATTTAACACAGTAGTAGAATTCCTGGCCAGAGCAATTAGGCAAGACAAACAAATAAAAGGTATCCAAGTTGGAGAGGATGAATTAAAATTGTATCTGTTAGTGGATGAGATACGATCTGATTTAGTGAAAACTTTGAATTCCACAACAAACTGCTAGAACTAATAAATCAGAAAAGTTGCCAGATACAAAATTAATGCACAAAAAATCAGTTGCATTTCTATAAACTCAACATAGGTAATATGAAAAAGAAATTAAGAAACAATTTTATTTGTAGTAGCATCATAAAAATAATAAAATAGAACTGAACTTGACCAAGGAAACAAATGACTTACACACTGAAAACTATAAAACATTGTTGAAAGAAATTGAAGACGACACAAATAAATGGAAAGACAGCCTGTGGTGATGGATTGGAAGACTTACTATTCTTAAGACGTTGACACTACTCAAAGCAATCTATGGATTAAATGCAATTTATATCGAAATCTCAATGACATTTTTTGCAGAAATTTTTTGGATGTTTTTCCTAAAAATCTATTCTAAAATGTGTCTGATACTTTGAGGAACCCAGCTAGTCAAAATAATCTTGGAAAAGAAGGACAAAGTTGGAGGTCTTGACTTCCTGATTTCAAAACTTATGGCAAACTATAGTAATCAAAACAGTGAGTCCAGGGGTGGTGACTCATGCCTGTAGTCCCAGCAACTAGGGTGGTTGAGTCAAAAGGATCACCCAGTAGTTCAAGGCAGCAGTGAGCTATGATCACACCACTGCACTCTAGCCTGGGCAACAGAGCGAGACCTCGTCTCTTAAAACAATGAACAAACAAAAAGCACACACAGAAAACAGTGATGTACTGGTATAAAGGTATAAAGATAGACATAGACAAATGGAATAGAATAGAGAGCCCACAAGTACACCCTTGCATATATGGTCCAATGATTTTCAACAAGGGTGTCATGACCAGTCAATGGGGGAAAAGGGAATCTGTTCAACAAACAGTATTGGGAAAACTGATTATCCACATTCAAAAAAATGAAGCTGGACCCTTACCTTACACCATATTCTAACTTAAAATTGATCAAAGACCTCAACAAAAGAGTTAAAAATATAAAACTTTTAGAAGAAAACATAAGGGAAATTGTTCATGACATTGGATTTGGCAATGATTTTTTGGATATGACCTCAAAAGTAAAACAGAAGAAAAAATAGATGTTAGACTTCATCAAAATTAAAAAACTTTTGTGTGTGAAAGGCCACTATAAACAGCAAAAAGGCAACATATAAGATGGGAAAAATACTTACAAATCATACATCATATAAAGAATCAATGTCCAAAATATATAAAGAACTCCTATAACTCAACAACAAAACAACAATCCAATTTAAAACTAGGCACAGAACTTGAATAAATATTTATCCAGAGAAGATATTCAAAAAATGAATAAGCACTTTAAAAGATGTTCAATATCACTAAATGTTAGGGAAAGGCAAATCAAAGCCACAATGAGATATCACTTCACATGCATTAGGATGGCTAGTATATGAAACCCAGTCAACCAACCAACCAAACAAACAACCAAACAAACAAAATCAAAAAAATCCAGAACATAGGCCAGGAGCAGTGGCTCATGCCTGTAATTCCAGCACTTCGGGAGGCTGAGGCGGGCAGATCATGAGGTCAGGAGATCAAAACAATCCTGACCAACATGGTGAAACCCCGTATCTACTAAAAATACAAAAAAATTAGCTGGGCATGGTGGTGCATGCCTGTAATCCCAGCTACTCAGGAGGCTGAGGCAGGAGAATTGCTTGAACCAGGGAGTCAGAGGTTGCAGTGAGCTGAGATCGTGCCACTGCTCTACAGAAAAAAAAAAAAAAAAAAAAAATCCAGAACATAACAAGTTTGGTGAGAATGTGGAGAAATTAGAATGCCTGTGCATGCTACTGGTAGGAAAGTAGACTGTGCAGCCATTGTGGAAAGCAGTATGGTGATTCCTCAAAAAATTAAACATAGAATTATATGATTTAGCAATTTCACTTCTGGATATATACCCAAAAGAATTGAAAGCAGCACTCAAACAGATATTTGCACACCCATGTTCACAGCAGGATTATTCACAATAACCAAAAGGTAGAAGCAACCCAACTATTTACAGATGGATGAATGGATAAACAAAATGTGGTATACACACAATTACAGAATACATGGAAAATGCGGTATATGTATAATGGAATATTATTCAGCCTTAAAAAGAAGGAAATTCTGGAATATTATTCAGCCATAAAAAGGAAGGAAATTCTGACACATGGCTACAACATGATTGAATCTTGAGGACATTATGCTCAGTGAAATAAGCCGGTCACAAAGAAAGAAATAATGTTGATTCCATTTATATGAGGTACCTATAGTAGTCAAATTCATGGAGACAGAATGTAGAATAGTGGTTTCTAGGGTCTGGGAGGAGGGGAAGATGGGGAATTAGTGTTTAATGAGTACAGAGTTTCAGCTGGAGATGACAAAGTTCTGCAAATGGATGGTGGTGATGGTTGTATAACAATGTGAATATACTTAATGCCACAAAATATTATACTTAAAAATTGTTAAGCCGGGTGCGGTGGCTCACGCCTGTAATCCCAGCACTTTGAGAGGCCGAGGTGGGCTGATCACAAGGTCGGGAGATCGAGACCATCCTGGCAAACACGGTGAAACCTCGCCTCTATTAAAAATCCAAAAATATTAGCCGGGCGTGGTGGTGGGTGCCTGTAATCCCAGCTACTCGGGAGGCTGAGGCAGGAGAATGGCGTGAACCCGGGAGGCAGAGCTTGCAGTGAGCTGAGATCTGACCACTGTACTCCAGCCTGGGCGACACAGCGAGACTCCATCTCAAAAAAAAAAAAAAAAAAAAAATTGTTAAAATGAGAAACTTTATTATATATATTTGACCACATAAAAATATAAATCTGGTATGTACTCCCCTGCTTAAAATCCTTAATGTTGTCCCATCACCTTTGGGGTAAAGGTCAACCTCTTTAGCTCACAAACAAGGGCTTTCTTCATCTGATCCTGTGTATATCCTCATCTCATAACTCCTTCAATTTTACCTTTCTTGTTTCAGGAACAAGTAAGTTCTAGTAGTTTCCCAAAGAGGAAGGTGGTTTAGTCATCCTGAACCTACTCAAGCAGTTTCTTCTGCTAATCTTCATAGTTCTCAGCCCTGATTACACAATAAAATCAACCGGAGAGCTCAAATCAATACCAGTGCCTGGGTACCACTCAAAACCAATTAAATTAGGAACTCCTCTGGAGGAGACCCAATCATTAGTATTTTTTAAAGTTTCCCAGATGGTTTGAATGGATAGCCACTGCTTTAGAATATAATGTCCCACATGTTGGAACCTGGCTAGTTAGTTCATTTATTCTTCAAAATCCAGCTCAGGCATCTCCTCCCCGAAGAAATCTTCCCTGATGCCACCTGCTAGGCTGGGTCTGGCACCCATGCTCTGGGCTTCTGCAGGCGCCTGTTGCAGTTCTCACACTGTATTGGAGGTGTCATTAACTTCTCACTCTCTCCTACCAGGCAGAACTTCTTGAAGGCAGGGATGATGTTTTACTCATCCTGGTTGTCCCTGTTCCAGAGCAGGATCAGGGCCAGCAAATACAAACTGTCTTCCCTTTCCCTTACTCACTTCCCCTTGATAAAGGTCTTCACATACATTTTCACCTTTCAACAAAGGCCCCTCAAAAATGAGAATATCTGCCCAGTGAGTCACAGCAATGTGGCAAAGGCAGAATTAGAATAAGTTTCTCCATTAGCCCAGCCCAGGCCTCTTCTTACTTAACAGCCTAATACTGTATGTGAAAATCAACAAAAGCAGCCCTTAAGAACTTTCCCAAACTCTCCCTGAATCGGCAGTTGGAGGATGACTCATCCTTAGGAGTACTAAGGGGGCTTATCTGGTGGGTGAGTCTGCACACTTAGTGGAAATGTGTGGTTCAATGAATGGAATTTGAAAATTGGGATTTAGAAATCAGGAAGCAAGAGTTTTGGGCCTGGCCCTCATATGATTTATTTGAACTTTCAAAAATGAAAATGCCTCTTTGAACTTCAGTTTCTTCATCTATTGAGGATAGCAGTGCTTTGCTTTCTAGCTCACAGGGTGTTTTGAAAGTCTGAAATCAGACCATGAAGAATAAATAAATGGAGGTATATTCACACAATGAATATTATACAACAATATGAATGAACAGACTGTAATTCTATGCAATGTCACAAACATAATGTTGATGAAAGAAGCCAGACATAAAAGAGTATAATAATTCTGCATGTTTATACATATATAAAGTACAAAAGTAGACACAAGTGGTCTGTGCTACTAGAGGTTAGGTTAGTGGCATGGTGATGGTGAATAGCGACTGGAAGGAGGCATGAAGGGGCCCTGGGTTGCTCCATCTGAGTGCTCATTGCTAAGATGTATTCACTCTGTGAAAATTCATCAAGCCATATCTTTACATGTGTACTTCTCTGTATGTATATTATACTTTAATTAAAAGTCTTTTAAACTCTAAAACAAATGAGGCTCATAAAACATACAACACTATATAATGACAATACATAATAATGACTATACAGGTATATATAAAGATATATAAACATGTATGTAGTATCTACACACACACACAAACATATTCCACTTTTGTCGATGTCTTCTACTAAAGGCACAGTGGCAAATACTTTACACATATTATCTCATTTAACCTTTACAGAAATTCCATTTAACAGAAGAGGAAACTGAGACCACAGAAAATAAGAAATTTGCTTAAGATTATTCTGATCTTGGGCAGAAATGGGCTGTTCTCAAAGTCAGATTTCTGGCCAATTCAAAGTAAATAATTAAAAAGGGTACAGGCTTTGAGATCAGGAAGAACACTCACTAATTCTGTGGACTTGGACAAGTTTCTTAACCTTTCTGTTGATTCAATCTCCTCATCTTTTGCATGGAGATAATAATACCTGACCTTTTGCAAGTCACAGGTGGTGAGGACTAATTAAAAAGAAATGGGGGGGAAAAAAAAAGATAAAGATCTATGACTCAGTCACTCAGGCTCTCCTGAAATACACAGGAAAGTCAGAAAATGACCTGCTTGGAGGGGTAAAACCTACTCTGGAAATGGGAGGAAACAGAAATGGAAATAGAAATAGAGAAAGAAAATGAAAATGGAGGTGAACTCTATAAGAAATCAACAAATGATAAAAGATTTTGGAAACTCTTTTGTCTCATTTGTTCATGGGAAAGGAATTATAAATATATGTATTATGCAAATTGCCTTTAAAAATAATGTTAAAGACAATTTTTAAGGCAGTATGATATAGTAGAGAGAGTACCCTGAGTTCTAATTCTAATTTCACAACTTCAAATCCATAGTTACACTTGGAGATGTCATTTAAATGCTCTAAATATTTTGATCCCTATCTGTAAAACAGGACTATTAAATACCTACCTGACTTCCTGGGGAGAACAAATTGAGAAAATACAGAAACAAATTATTTGAAAGGTTAAAGTACCATTTGGTTCCAGCTTAAAGTCATTTTACTAGCCATATGACTCAAATCATTTCACATTTCTGAAGCCATTTACTCGTCTGTGAAAGGCATGAAGATCGAACCTGTGTCATAGAATTGTTAAAGGGATTAAATGAAATACTGTAGTTAAATGCTTAGCATAGTGCCTGGCATGCATTCAGGACTCAGTAAGTGGCTGTGTTTATGACAGATATCAATGACGACAGCAATAGAAACATTACTGCTGGGAAGTTTTTTAAAAGGTAAGATATATCAGGCATTTTAGAGAAAAGAAGAATTCATAACAAATGTTAAAGTTTGTGTTTCTCTGACTTTTAAATTTGTCCTTACCCTGAGAAACTACAACAGAATGGCATGCCTCAGGTAATGTGCTTCTCTGTGAATTTTCTTTGACTCTACAAGGTTAGAAGCCTCCCGTCTCCTGTGATTGAGCACTCCCAAGACATTGGATCATTTCCTGAACTTCATTTATTTAATAACTAATCTTTTATTGCCTCCTGGTTTTTAAACCTGGCCAGTCTTGTTCCCACTCCCACCCCCTTTCAAGGTCTCACCTCTTTAATCATCTGGATAATGCTGAGACACACTACAAACCATTTTAATGGAAGGCTGATAAGTGAAGGCCATTTTTCTTCCCGTCTGCTTCTCAACCAGCAGTATTTCGGATGATTTTCAATAATCCCAGCAAATCCTTCATGTCATTCTCCCACAGCCACCTAGTTAATATTCCCAGTCAACAGGTTTCTTTTGGCTCTTTTGTCTGGGAAAGGCTGCTACACAGGGTCCCCAAAACAGCAGAAAAATGAGTCTGTACCTAGAATTTGCAGAAACCAAACCCTCAACTTCAAGATGAACGTTTTCTCAAGTTAATAATAATAGCTACCATCTCTGAGTCATAATTCTGTGACAGACACTGTGCCAAGCACTGTACCGATATTATCATGTTTGATCCTCATAAAACCTACTACCGAATACCTCTCATGTTCATGTTGTGGATGGGGAAACTTAAGCGCAGGACAATGTTTCTCAAAGTGTGGTCCTCTGAGCCACGGTATTACCTGGGAATTTGTCAGAAAGCAAATTCTCCCGCTCCACCACAAACGTATTGAGTAAGAATCTCTAGGGGTGGTGTTCATAAATCTATGTTCTAATAAGCCCCCCCGGTGACTCTGATGCAAGCCAAAGTTTGAGAAGCTCTGGACTAGAAAAGGTGAGTAACTTGCCAAGTTCACAGCGCTAATGAGGGGCAGAGTGAGGCTTGGAAATCAGAGCCTGACTGACTCCTAAACCAAAGTCACAGGACTATGGAATGTGAGGGCTCACAGAAGTTTTAGAATTTGAAGTAAAATTGCCTCGTATAACAAAGACAGCTATTATTTCATTTAGCAAGATGGGCAGAGGTAGCTCAGTTCCAGGACTGGTTTAATTCAACAGTTCAGTGACTTATGCCTTCAGATCAACAGCATCGTTCTCATTCTCTTGGCTTTGTCTCCATGGTCACAGGAGGACTGCAGCAGTTCCAGTCGTTGTATTTTGTTCCTCAATGCCAAAAGGTCTGAAGGTGGGGGCAGGGGGAAAGACCCTGTCTCTTCTTCCATATTTTCTTAGGAGCAATATTTTTTTTTTTCCTAAGAAGTGGTTTTCCCCAACTCATGCATTACTGTCCAGAGAGAAGAGTCTCCCCCTCTCATGCATTACTCTCCAGAATTCCATCCAATGCTCATTCCCAAACCAATCACTGGGAAGAAAGATGGAATAACATAGTTCGGTAAGACTAAACAAGATTCACCTTACCTGAAGCACGTGGCTACTTGAATGAACACAGAGGGTGGAAGTGCTAGTCAGAGCAATGGGTACAAATTATGAAATGGTGAAAAATGTTTGGATTCATAGGATGAGATCAGATGATGGAAACTCATAAGAAATACAGAACCTGTAAATGTTTGAGTAGGAGAGAGGAACACATACAGACACACATGTGAAGAGTCTGCTGGTGGTATGCAGGAGAGATGGGCACTGGATGTGAGAGTGGGAGTCTATGTGACAGGCTGTGGAGAAGACCAGCTGTGGCTGTGACCTTGGTGGAATTTGCAAAGGGCTTGGTTTAGATAAGTGGCAGTGGGTATGAAGCATGGGTAAACATAACGGTCTTTTGGAAGGAAAATTGGCATGAGTGGGTGGCTGACTGGCCACAGAGAGATAAAGAAGGGGCTGAGTCAGGGTTATGAACTATTTCTACGTCTATGACCAGTTGTTCTCTGTCCCTCTGGAGCCAGGACGGAAAGAAAAGTGCCAAATCCTGCAAAGAGATTTTAGGCAAGTTAAAGCAAAACTGTGCATTGTGTGATAGGCTATTTAGGGGTATATGCCTGAGTTCTTAAATTTGGTGCTTGGCTCTGTGATGTAACAATAACAGTGCCATTTATTGACAGTCTAATATATCCTTCTGTTTTTTATTTATATTTATTTTTATTACAGACAATTTCAAACATGCAGAAAAGTAGAGAGAATGGTATCATGAACCTGCATTTACTATCAGCCAACTTCAGCATGGTGAAATCCTAATCAATCTTGTTTCCTGTATTTGCTCACCTACACTCCCCTATCTCACCCTTACCCAGGTTATTTTAAGAACAGCTTTTCTGAAACATAATTCACATAATATACAATTTATTTATTTAAAATGTACAATTCAATGGTGTTTAGTATATTCACAGAGTTGCGCAACCATAGCCGTAATTTTAGAGCCGTAATTACATTTTCCCCAAAAGAAATCCTGTATCCTCTATTACCCCCATGACAGTTCCCTCCCCCTAGTACTAAACAACCAGTAAACTACTTTGTTTCTATAGATTTGCTCATTATGGACATTTTACACAAATAGAATCATATAATATGTGGTCTTTTATGACTGGCTTCTTTCTTTTTTTTTTTTTAATTTTACTTTATGTTCTGGGATACATGTGCTGAACGTGCAGGTTTGTTACATAGGTGCACATGTGCCATGGTGGTTTGCTGCACCTATCAACCTGCCACCTAGGTTTTAAGCCCCGCATGCATTGGTATTTGTCCTAATGCTCTCCCTCCGTTTTCCCCCCACCCCCTGACAGGCCCCAGTGTGTGATGTTCCCCTCCCCGTGTCCATGTGTTCTCATTGTTCAACTCCCACTTATGAGTGAGAACATGTAATGTTTGGCTTTCTGCTCCTTTGTTAGTTTGCTGAGGATGATGGTTTCTAGCTTTGTCCATGTCCCTGCAAAGGAAATGAACTCATTCTTTTTTATGGCTGCATAGTACTCCATGATGTATATGTGTCACATTTTCTTCATCCAGTCTATCATTGATGGTCATTTGGGTTGGTTTCAAGTCTTTGCTATTGTAAATAGTGCTGTAATAAACATATGTGTGCATGTATAACTGGCTTCTTTCAATTAGCATGATGTTTTTGAGGTTGTAGCATATATCTACTTCATTTTTTATTGCCAAATAATATTCCATTGTACAGATAAACTACATTTTATTTGTCCATTTATCAGTTGATGAACATTTGGGTTGTTTGCACTTTTTGGCTATGATGAAGAAGGCTGCTATGAACATTCATGTACAAGTGAGTATATTTTCATTTATCTTGGGTATATACCCAGAAGAGAATTTTCTGCACTATATAATATATCTGTTTAACCTTTTGAGGAACTACTAGACTGGTTTCCACAGTGGTTGCACCATTTTACATTCCCACTAGCAGTCTATATGGGTTCCAGTTTCCTTGCATTTGCTCCAAAACTTGTTATTATCTGTATTTTCAATTATAGCTATCCTAGTGGTTGTGAAGTGGCATCACCTTGTGATTTTTATTTGCATTTCCCTGGTAGCTAAGAATGCTGAGCATCTTTTGTTATGCTTATTGTCCATTTGTATAATTTTTGGCAGAAATATTTATTTAGATAATTTGCACATATTTTATATTGGTTGTCTTTTTATTATTGAGATGCATAAGGTCTTTATATATTCCAGGCGGAAGTCCCTTATCAGATACATAACTTGCAAATATTTTCTCAATTCTATGGGTTGTCTTTTCTCTTTCTTGATCATGTTCTTTGAAGCACAAAAATTTTTAATTCTGAAGAAGTCCAAGTTATCTATTTTTTCTTTTGTTGCTCATATTTGTAGTGTCATATTTAACACACACTTGCCTAATACAAAATCACAAATGTTTATGCCTTTGATTTTTAAGAAAAGCTTTATAGTTTTAGCTCTTACATTTAGTTCTTGATGAATTTTGAGTTAATTTTTTAATATGGTGTGAGATAAGGGTTCTACCTCATCCTTTTGAATGTGCACATCCAGTTGTCCCAGCACCATCTATTGAAAAGAATATTTTTTAAAATGATTGAATTTTCTTGACTCTCTTATTGAAAAATCAATTGACTTTTGTTGCAATTCCTTTTGGTATCTTCATCATGAAATCTTTTCCTGCTCCTGTGTATAGAATGGTATTGCCTAGGTTTTTTTTTTCAGCAGTTTGATAGTTTTGGGTTTTACATTTAAGTTTTTAATTCATCTTGAGTTAATTTTTGTATATGGTATAAGGAAGGGATCCAGTTTTAATATTCCACATATGGCTAGCCAGTTATCCCAGTACCATTTACTGAATAGGGAATCCTTTCCCCATTGCTTGTTTTTGTTAGGTTAGTTGAAGATCAGATAGTTGCAGGTGTGTAGACTCACTTCTGGATTCTCTATTCTGTTCCATTGGTTTATGTGTCTGTTACTATACCAGTGCCATGCTGTTTTGGTTACTGTGGCCCTGTAGCATAGTTTGAAGTTAGGTAGTGTGATGCCTTCAGATTTGTTATTTTTGCTTAGAATTATCCTGGCTATTCAAGCTCTTTTTTGTTTCCATATGAATTTTAAAATAGGTTTTTTCTAGTTGTGTGAAGAATGCCAATAGTAGTTCGATAGGGATAACATTGAATCTATAAATTGCTTTGGGCAGCATGGCCATTTTAACGGTATTGATTCTTCCTATCCATGAGCATGGAATGATTTTCCATTTGTTTGTTACATCTCTGATTTCTTTGAGCAGTGTTTTGTAGTTCTCCTTGTGGAGATCTTTCACCTCCTTGGTTAGCTGTATTCCTAGGTATTTTATTCTTTTTGTGGCAATTGTGAATGGGATTGTGTTCAAAAGCAAAAAATGAAAAATGGGATCTAATTAAACTAAAGAGCTTCTGCACAACAAAGGAAACTATCAACAGAGTGAACAGACAACCTACAGGATGGGAGAAACCTTTTGCAAACTATGTATCTGACAAAGGTCTAATATCCAGCACTATAAAGAACTTAAACAAATTTACAAGAAAAAACCCAAACAACTTCATTAAAAAGTTAGCAAAGGACATGAACAGACACTTTTCAAAAGAAGACACACATGCAGGTAACAGTCATATGAAAAAATGCTCAACATCTCTGATCATTGAGAAATGCAAATCCAAACTACAATGAGATATCATCTCACACCAATCACAATGGCATTTATTTAAAAGTCAAAAAATAACAAATGCTGGCAAGTTGCAGAGAAAAGGGAATGCTTATACACTGTTGGTGGGAGTGTCAATTAGTTCAACCATTGTGGAAGACAGTGTGGCACCTCCTCAAAAACCTGAAAACAGAAATACAATTGGACCCAGCAATCCCATTACTGGGTATACACCCCAAGGAATATACATTTTTATTGTAAAGAAACATGCATGTGTATGTTCATTGCAGCACTATTCACAATAGCAAAGACATGGAATCAACCTAAATGCCAATCAATGACAGATTGGATTAAGAAAATACAGTACATATATACCATGGACTACTATGCAGCCATAAAAAGAATGAGATCATGTCCTTTGCAGGAACATGGATGGAGCTGGAGGCCATTATCCTTAGCAAATTAACACAGAACAGAAAATCAAATACTGCATATTCTCACTTGTAAGTGGGACTAAAGATAAGAACACATGGACACGTAGAGGGGAACAATATACACTAGGGCCTATCAGACGGTAGAGGTTGGGAGGAGGGAGAGGATCAGGAAAAATAACCAGTAGTACTCAGCTTAATACCTGGGTGACGAAATAATCTGCACAACAAACCCCCATGACACACGTTTCTGTGTAACAAACCTGCACATGTACCTCTGAACTTAAAATAGAAGTAAAATTAAAAACAAAACAGAAAAACAAACAAGAAAAAAAACAGAAAGAAAATCAATTGACTATCTCCATCAATTACTTTGAAGCAAATCCCAAACATCATGTCAAGTCATCTGTAAATATATCAGTACATATCTCTTAAGATTCAATGCTTTTGCATTGTATCTATCTAATCCCTGATACTCACAACAACCATCAAGGTACCAGTATTCACATTTAACAGAAAAGGATACTGAGGCTTAGGAGTGCTGGGTAACTTGTCTAAGATTATGCAGCTACTGAAGAGACAGAGCCAGATGCAAAGGCTATGCCCTTCCTATGACACCGTCATCCAATGCAGCCAAAACACAGTGAAATATAGTAATAGCAAGGGCAGCATGACTCAGGCAACCCTTGTCTTCAGTTCCTTAAAGGTATCATTTAACTTGTTTACTTTCTTCACTGGCATCATCACCATTTTTATTTGCCCTTCATCTAGTATCCTGTTAATCAGGAGACAGAAAGACAGCTCTCTAAAAACCCATAAATTACCTCTATAGAACGCAGAGAAAAAAATGTGAGGTAGAAAAATCAAAACTTTGGGGCAAAAGTCCGTGAATTTGTATAAATCTCAGAGGTGATACTCTTCATTCTGAAGTGAGGAGTGGGTTGAATAATCTTAATTTTCAAATAGAATTTGAAATTTTGCTTACTAGAAGGAACACTTGAATTACAAAATATTAGAATTGAAAGACATTTTCAGTAGTTTGTCAGAACTTTTATTTCAGACACGTCCATTGGCTTTTCAAAGGTGACACCATGAGTTAGTGGTGGAAGAGGGAGTCAAGGGCAGGTGCTCTGATTCCTGTATCAGGGAACCTCAGATGTTTTGGGCTGTAGAGCTTACTGGGCATGAAGTGGCAGATGAGCTGCCCTCACCCCATAAAGGGTAATCTTATGAGACTCTAAATAAATTGCAGGAATTCAGAAAAGGAAGAAAAATCACTGATGATTGGGATTTTTCTGAACCTGCCCATGAGGCACAGTAATTTTCAAAGGTCTATAAGGTAACAATCAATTCATCTTCTGAGTCAGAGGTAAGATATATAATCCAGGAATTGGAGAACATCAGGCAGATTCTGTCATCTTTCCAATAAGGCAAAGAAAGAAAGAGTTGGGTTCAGACCCAATTTCAATGTACTGCCTAGGACACTTCAGAAATACTGTAGAGACAACGTGGGTTTGAAATAACTGAGGTGAAGAAGAGAGGTATAGCCTATGCTAGAATGGTTTAGGAGCTATACCAGAAGCCAGATTCCCACCAAGGTGGGCAGTGTAGGGGAGGGGATATCAAACAATGATGTCACCTTTAGGACACTTCAGTGTCTTCCACCCAGCCCCTTTCTATACCTCAAGCAGCAGGTGCTTCTGGGAAAGGTCCTAATGGCAGCTTAGTATAGGTGTTGTAGCAAGACTTCAGGATCAACTAGACCAATGTTCACATCCTAATTCCTTTACTATCCAGCTATGTGATCACAGGCAAGTCATTTCACCTCTCCGAGCCTCAGTTTCTTCCTCTATCCAAAGGAGAATGTTGTGAGGATTAACTGAGACAATGGTATAAAGCACACAGCACAGTTCCAGGCACAGAGCAGATATTTCACTTGAGGTTTTTTTTTTTTTTCTGTCCCCACTCTTTAGTCTTTAACAGCTTAGTAAGAGTTTTGGTCTTCATGTCTCTTAAGACCTGTATCTTTCAGGATAGAATTAGGTATTTCATTCTCCTATTGAGAGATTTTAGACCTAAAGGGGCAGCCCTGCTGAGGAACCTGAGGCCAGAGTACTCAGGGCAGAGTCAATGTCTGGACTCTCCATTCAATGCTTCCTCCTCGGCGTCACCGTGGTGTGCCTGGGATGCTGGTTGCCATGACCACCTAATTATTTTCTCTAGGTCTGACCACCATGACAAAGTGAAATACTTAAACACTTGCCAAACTCCCAGCCAAACAAGCAGCAGCTGTCCAATTTGAAAAAACATCATTCCTGAACAATAATGTTTGGTTTCCCATCAATCACGTGGACTCATCCACAGAAATGGCTGTAGAGAGAGGCAGCTGTGGGGAAGCCAAGAATAGGAGCCAGAGAACAGAATGGAGCCAGGCTTATGTTCTATGTCTCCCATGGATGAACCATGCAGGAGTCACTCTTTGCCCACATGACATACTGATTAATTTATGGAGCCACTAAGTATGTCAATTGATCTTAGGACAAGCTCTGACAACTATCCAACAGCAGTGGAGGGCAGAGAGAATGGCTTTTTGAGTCAGACGTCGGTGTCAATACCACTTTTGCCTCTGACTTGCTGGGTGACTTTGCCAAATTCACTTCTCTGAGGTTTACTTTGCTCATAGAAAATGAAAGTAGGAATGCCTGCCCCATGAAGTTGTTGTGAGATTAAAGCAAAAACCCTTAAGGATTTGGACAGCTTGGACCTAGTAAGTCCTTGATGAATGCTAGCTATAAATTTGTTTTTGAATCACAACACAGTCTAATATACCTACTCTTCCACAACATATCAAGATTCATGACTAATTCTGAGAAGTACAGAATCCCATCCTAACAAATGGTCTCTTACAAATTATTTAGTACAACATTATTCTTTTATGGGGGAAATGATTGTGATCCAGAAAGGATCAGACATTTGCCTGAGATCACACAGCTAGTTAATGGCAGGGCTAGGGTTAGAATGCCAGGTTTCTAACATCCAACCTAATACTTTTCCCAGCCTCCTTCAAAGTTTAAAAAAGAGAAGGAGGGAGGAGAATTAGCATTTATTGGGGAGCATTTATTATTCATAAATCTTCCTCATAAATGGTGTTATTTAATCATTATAGCAACAATAGACTGTAAGGGATTATTATCCTTATTTTAAAATGAACAAACTAGAATTTAAGCTGTAAAGAGCAAGAATTATGTCCTTCTTTTTTTTATGCATCATTAGCAGGCAGAACAGTGCCTGGCACGTAGTAGGTGCCCAGTAAATATTTTTGAATGAGTCAGATAGCTAATAAATGTTAGAGCCAGGACTTGAAATGAACTCTGCCTGACTATAAAGCCCATGATTTTATTGAACTGGCCTTGAACTAGGATGTAGAAAGGAAGAAAGAAGAAAAGGCTCAAACATCTTTGAGAAATGTTTTAATGTAGGTGGATTTCAATGTATTAAACTAGGCACTCTTCTAGAAATTATTTCATTTATTTTTCGTAACCACCAAGGTTAAGTGCTTTCTTTTTAAACATATGAGGAAACAGAGATGTAGAAAACTTCAGTGATTCTTCCAAGGTAAAACAGTGAGTCAGAAAAATAAGGGCTCAGATTCTGGTTCCAGACTTTCATCTCCATCCTGGGCTCTTCTCATCCATCACAGTGGCTTATAGACTGCATCCAGAAGAAGGTTTCTGATGGGCCAGGAATATATCTGGCCTGCCATACGATGGGAGGCAAGCATTGCCCCTCCAGGCTTGCCACTGAATGTTGATCAGAATGGCCAGATCTGTGGTGGCTCTCTAGGACCAGAGGCACAAAAATAGAAAGCCAGTAAGTTGAGGGTGGCTGGATACTTGGGAATTCTGTTGGGGCTTGCATCAAATCTGGGAGTTCTCTGCCTCCCCACTCCTAAATTCAATAACTAAAGTTCTCTGTTTCTTAAGATGTTATTAGTTGGCTTTCTGTTATCTGTAGCCAAAACCACTTCTAATATGCTGTACCTCTCTGGAGTGAGAGTGCAGTAAAGACTATGGCATTTATTGTCCATTTTCTAATAAACAGGTGCTATGGCCTGAATGTTTGTGTCCCCCCAAAATCCATATGTTAAAACCTAACCCCTATGGTGATGGTAGGAAGAGGTAGGGCCTCTTAATTAGGTCATGAGGGCTGTGCCCTCATGAAAGGGATTAGTGCCCTTATAAAAAAGGCCTGAAGTGGCTCCCTCACCCCTTCTGCCATGTCACAACACATAGAAGGTGCCATCTATGAACCAGGAAATGGGCTCCCACCAGACACCAAACTGACGTGTACCTTGATCTTGGAGTTGCCATCCTCTAGAACTGTGAGCAATAAATTTCTGTTGTTTATAAATTTCCCTGTCTAAAGTATTTTGTTCTAGTGGCAATCAAGCTAAGACTAAGATCGTCTTAGCCTAAGACAACAGGCAAATCTTCTTACTTCCAGAGTTCTCAGTGTTCGTATTTTTATCAGTGGTAGGTATTTGTTGGTTGAAAGTATCAGAAAAGAACTGAAGCTAACTTGTAAGAATGAGAGGAAACTATAATAGGAATAAGGGGTATCTCATGAAACCCAAATACAGGAATTTAGCTGAGCCTTGCAGTGGCCTAAAACCAAGATCTCAAATGCATTTGGCAATCTGTTTCTTTCCAGTGTTTTCTGTTCTGTGTGCTTCATACTTCTCTATATTTGAAAAAATAGACTTTTTTTTCAAAGTCTTTGAAAAATAGACTTTGTCATCATCAATATTTATATGTAACATATTTAACCACCAGGGAAGAGGCTGAATCTTAAGCCCAATAAAAATTTCTAGAAGAGTAGAAGTGATTGGCTAAACTTGGATCTTATGCCCAGTGGTATAACAACCAGCTCTGCACAGATCACAGAAGGATCACAGAGTATGAACTTGGTTTCTTGGGGCTGATCCCCATGCATCATGTGTATGATGAAGCAGAGGAGTTCTGAGAATAGAGGGGCTGGGGAGGCAACCCAGAAACTATCTATTATAAAGTTTCATCTCCTCTGTCTTCTTGAGGCATTCAGTGCTAGTTTCGGCTATTATCAAGGCTAAGTGGCAACCCTGCCTTTACTGCAGTTTGGTCATTCATTCATTTAACATTGAACAGGCTGGATTCCAGGCATCAAGCATGGAGCAATGGACTAAGCTGGGAGTCACTGCCCTCAGAGATCTTATGCTTTCCCCCTTCAGGTATATATGGTGTCCTATATCCTTCTAATAAGTCACCCCTTTACCTAAGCTTATTTCAGATGGGTGTTTGTCACTTCGCATCAAAAGAGTTTTGAGTAGTAGCGAAATGGGTAATGGAAGTGGAAAGTTCCCACGACAGCCGCCCATTGCAAAATTGGCTGAGTTAGGATGGAGTGGGGAGTTGTTAGGATGCTGCCTTACGGAGTTGGAATATTTGCCATCTTTGTTAGGTGGTAGAAAATCAGTTGGTTAAAGAATTATCAGTTGTCTGCTAAACTCTGCATTTTATGAACTCAGACCATTATTCATAAAATAGGAACTTGAGGTGACCTGGTAGAAAATGTGAAAATATTTCCTACTTCTAACAAGTTATTGATTTTAGCTGATTTGATAGCAGATAGTGAATAGCTGGGTAGGTTTATAGCTTTGTTTAAAGAATTAATTTGTTTCTGCCTGAAGTTGGCAATTTGAACCATTGAATCAGATAAGCAAGTGCCTTAAGAATACAGCCTCAACATTTGTTAGTGCATCGATTAGGATATTGGATACCTGGGAGGATTCAGAAGAATCAGGGAGACCTGATACTCCAAGATGGCTTCAGCAACTCTGCTCTTGTATCCTTGTGTCTGGAAAAGTTGAAAATGCACATTTAGATGAATAGTGACGTGGAGACAGCAGCCACAATTAGCTTTGCTCCACTACTCCAGCCTTTTGTTCTTCAAACTCGGAGGCAGAGGCCAATAAGCTAAGATTTAGGGAGATGTACAGAGTCCTCAGATTTGATACTGAGAAACTGATGCTAAAAAGTAAGATCCAAATTCAAAAATGAAACTTTGGTAATTTTTCTGGTATTGGCTGCCAGCAAACTGAGTCCTTCATGTGTCTTCTGTGCCCTCCCCATGCAATCAATAGGCCTGGATGACAAAGGACTTAAAAGAGTTGTACTGCAAGAAATGTTCAAGGTTGGTAAACAGAAACCTGTGGTTGTTTGTTCAAATATTAAAACAGCCCTTAGTCCACATTCATGATCCAAACAGAAATGAATTACCCAGGTGGTATAGTCTTCTATAATGAAATCCTCCTCAGTTTTCCTCTTGGTTTTGGCACTGATTGACACTGGCCAAAGGAAGTCTTCCCAGGGGCGTAGAACCCAGGGTGGCCTGAATGACTGGTGAAGGAACAAACAGATATCAATGAGAGTGAGTGGTCCAACAGAATTCGGAGGATACTCTGTCCTGGTGACTCAGTATCATGTTGCTTCCCCTGGCCCTCATTAAGAGAGTCTTCGTATCCTTTATTTGCATGACCTTTGGATAATTAATATATTGGGTAGTTATTATTGGGTGCATTATTTAGCATGTAGGCTGCAAAATTTCAAGAAGTCTCAGTGAGCTGTGTTAAAGAGGAGGAATCAGCATTCACCAGACAACTTGGCTTGAAAATCACTGGCCTCTGGAGTTGGCAGCTGGATGGGGCTTTAAGTTTTCTCCTATTGGGGAACTATTGACTTCGGATGAAATGAAGTAATTTGTCCAACAATAATAATAGCTATATGTATTAATTCCTTACCATATGCCAGGCGCTGGTCTAAAGCTTTGTGTTCATGAGTCATTTAATTGTCCCAACTATCATATGAAGTAAGTTCTATTACTATCTGCATTTTACATAGGCAATTAAATGCCTCGCTTAAAGTTGAACTGAGAGTCTATGGTGTGGGTTCTTAGCTATTATATTGTATTTCCTTTTAGGTAACTTACCTTAGAGGATTTTGCTTTATTTTTCCTCTCCTATCTCCTACTACCGCATCTTCTTGACAGCCTTCTTCCACCAATATTTTGAGGTGCAACTGACATACAATAGCCAGTTCAAATCGATGAGTTTTGACATATGTTTACACCCATGAAAACATCACTGCACTTCAGATAAGAAGGAACATATCCATTACTCCCCACCCACACTTTTCTCATGTTACTGTAATCTAGCCCTTTCGCTTTTCACTCCAATCCCTAAGTGATCACTGACCTCCTTTCTGTCACTATAGATCAATTTGCATTTTTGAGAATTTTATGTAATTGATATCATACAGTATATATTCTTTATTTTCTGCCTTCTTTCACTCAGCACAATTATTTTGAGATCCATCTATGATCAATAATTTGTTTTTATATGTAACTATTATTTCATTATATGACTGCTCCTATGTATGGCAGTATATATCACAGAAGTAGTATAACTGCTGTGAACATTTATGTCCAAGTCTTTATGTAAATGTGTACTTTAAATAAATGTCTAGCAATGAAATGTCTGGGTTTCATGGTAGGTATATGTTTAACCTTTAAGAAATAGCTTAATAGTTTGCCAAAGTGGTTGTTTTTTTTTACATTTTTCATCAGGAGTGTTTGAGAGTTCCAGTTGCTCTGTATCCTCACCACTTGATATAATTAGTCTTTCTAATGTTAGCCATTTTAGCAGGTATGCAGAGGTATTTCATTGTGATTTTAACTGGTGTTTTTCTAGTGAATAATGATGTTGACATCCTTTCAGTGCTTGTTTGCCATCTACATTTCTTCTTTGCTTCTTCAAATATTTTGTCCCTTTTATCTATATTTGGTAGTTTCACTTTATTATTATTATTGGTTCTAGCTCTTCCCTTTGGAATTTGCTTCAATTTCTCAAAGAGGATATTCTACAAATTAGAACACATATGAAGGAGGTACACATAGTTTAGTAGATAGGGCACAAGTTTGGAAATGATCAGGTATATCTGGATATGAATTCAAGCTTCGCTACTTGATAAATTATGTCACCTAGGGCACCTCAGTTAATGTTCCTGAGCTTTAAGGTAACTTGTCTGTAAAGTGGACCTAGTGAACCTATCTCCTAGTATTTCTATAAAAAATAACTGAAACACTCTTCTTTAACAAATGTAAGAACGATTAGAATCCCTTCAATGCCAGATAGTCATGTAAAATATCTGGAGTGGTGTCTTGCTTATTATTTCCTATTTTCTCTCTTCTTCCCTTTTGTACATACAATATATATACTTTTTTTTTCTTTCTTTTCTTTATTCTTTTTTTGAGATGGAGTTTTGTTCTCGTCACCCAGGTTGGAGTGTAATGGCATGATCTTGGCAGTGACCTCTGCCTCCCAGGTTCAAGTGATTCTCCTGCCTCAGCCTCCCCAGTAGCTGGGACTACAGGTGTGCCACCTATTCAAATTAATTAATTAAAAATTAGCATGCCTGGCTAATTTTTGTATTTCTAGTAGAGACAGTGTTTCACTGTGTTGTCCAGGCTGGTCCTGAACTCCTGACCTCAAGTGATTCGCCTGACTCGGCCTCCCAAAGTGCTGGGATTGCAGGCATGAGCCCTAAATACATTTTTTGAAAGAGGCTTATTATACATAAACATGTCTGACACACTCCAATAATACCACACCCCAATACTACCTGCTATGGTACCAGTCTCTCACCAGGAATTCAGGGACCCTCTGATCTGAGGCTTCTCTTCTTCGGACATCCTGTTTTTTCCCACCGCCCTCATCCCTTTCTAAGTCCCTCCTTGTTTATATCTTGCTCAGATAGGGGAAAAAAAAAACAAAAAACAAAAAACCCACCACCACCAACAACAAAAAAATGGTCATTTAAAAATGTGTGTTGTTTTTTAAAACAATGGTAGAGAATTCCCAGTCTCTCTGTCCACAGGGGCTTAAGATACAGATGATCATCAACAGCTAACAAGAAGGTTTGTTTTTCTCCATTGTGCACAAAGCTTAGTAGTAACTCTCTGGATCTCTACTCTTTCCCATGAGTTTCCATGGGAGCTGAGCTGCCTTTGCTGTGCTCTTGGTGGGGGAAGGGCAGGGTTGGGAGACTTGGGGATAGCTATTGCCCCTGGCTCTCTGACAAGAAAAGAGCAGCTTCCAGACAGGGTTCAACCTGAAAAAAGGCTCCCCTGCTGTGCAGGAATTATTCACTATAGGATATGCTTCCTGTGCAGTAACATCAAATATTCCCACTGGCTGCAGAAGCTCAGGATTTGACAACTTAACTGTTTCATGCCCAGTCTGCATGAGCTACAAAAGCCCCTGCCATACAATGCTGTGCATGTAATGGATGCCCTGTCATGATGGTGTTCCTCCTCATTCTAATTTCCACCCTCAAACAGGTATTGGGGCCATCTCTTGACGTTGCTCTGTGGTTGATGTCACTGAGGTTTTATATGTGTCATCACTACAATCCTCCCAGGGGCTACTTCTTCATGCCTTCAATTCCTGTGGGGCTCACTCCCTGAGTCCTACCCATCCTGGACTAGCTCAACAACTGGCTTTGTAGAAGGTGCCAAGGGACCCTTGAATATCATAGTCTCATTGAAAAAAAAAATGCATTGTCCTCCTAGCGTTTTGGGGCTTAGGTCTTTTCCATAGAATTTTGGCATTCTCTACTCTGAGGAAATACAACAATATTGTATCGAAAAGGCCAGTGAGATATCTGAGACAGCTATTTCTCTCGCTAAGTAGAAATCTAACTCCTTTCGCAGAGAAATTCACAAAAATAAAAAGGCATAGATTACAAAGGGCACAATGGAAAGAGAAGTTGCATTAAACCCAGAGTCCTGCAGGATGCCACAGAAAGACTGGCTTAGACTCAAATGCTAATAGCCCCACTGATGAGCATAGACTACATGAACACACAGAGACTGCGAGGACAACTTATGCACTCTCTCTCCAGCTGGCAGGAGCAATCTTCCTGGAACAGCTCCCTCCTACCTCCCATCCTCTCTGTGCTTAAAAACTTCCGGGAATCTTACTTCCTGCCCCAAACCTTTTCAGACAAATGAATGGATTGAGAAGTTACCCTTCACAGAAACTTCAGAGCTTTACCTTCAGACAAAATAACTAAAAATCCAAATAAAATATTAAATTAAAATTTTTTGAGACAGAGTCTTGCTCTGTCACCCAGACTGGAGTGCAGTGGTGCAATCATAGCTCAGTGCAGCCTGGAACTCCTAGGCTTAAGTCATCCTCCCACCTCAGCCTCCCAAGTGGCTGGGACTACAGGCATGTGTCACTGTGCCTTGCAGTAAATTAATATTTTATAGAGCAAAGTGGGAAGACTAGAAAAAAATAGCAGACAGAGTTTAAGGCACATGCAGAGAATGAGGATAGGAAAGAGGACTTGCCGCGGTCTGAGAATGTGCCAGGCCCTCCCTGTACTAGGCCTAGTCTCACACATCTTCCCCTTCAACCCTCATGAGAGTCCTTTGGAAAAAGATTATAATCTTTAGTTTATGAGTGAAGGGATAGAGGCTTACAGAGTTTGGAGAATTTGTCTCAGATAACCAAGTGATTTGTACAGATCTAGGATTTCATCACAAGTCTGTCTGATTTCCAAAGCTCATGGATTTTTTTCCTGCATGCTTTTTAGCAACCCCTCTGGTCTCCAGCTATGTGTGCGTCAGACCCTGAGGCTGTGCTAGGCCCACCCATACTTGTTTTCTCCATTCTTCACAGTTTTTCTGAAGAGACTCATAAACTGGTGGGAGCTACCCCTTGGGGAAGTGGAGTTTTCCCTCTCCTCCTCTCCTGGACTCTTGTGGAGAACAGCACCTCCTTACCATGCTCCCACCATGAGGAGCAGGGTCTGAGTCTTCCTGTTTCAGACCTGACACTGCTGGTTCCAGTCATTCCTTCAATCCCTATTTCTTGTTGTTTTGCTGGTGGTGTGTATGTTTGTTGGTTTGTTGGTCTGAAAGCAGCTCTGTACTCAAATTTCATTTGGTGAATGAAGATAAATGACCTGCCCTGAGTCCACTGACAATCCCTTCTCCAACTTAGGTTAGTGGTCTGCCCACTTCTTTAAGGGGTTCATTTCCCAGACGTCTCTCTTGACAATTTTGAATAAGGGCTTCATTTCCCAGAAGCCTCTTTTGACGATTTTGAATACTAAGAATACCAAGATAAATTAGTCGCAGTCTCGGCCTCCTACTAGTTCCCAGTAGGTTGAGGGAAATAAGTACTATCATGCAGTGTTCAATTCAAGAAATGGGAGCTATTCTAGGTATTTCAAGCAGAAAGGATTTTAATAGGGGAATTAGATGTTTATAAAATCATCCCAAGGGCTGGAAGTGTGGATTATAGGCTCTAGCAAGGACTTCCAGAGACAGCTACTACCTGTACCCCATCAGGAAGGGAGAATGTAGTCACCCAAAACTGTTGAACTACTGAGTTTTAGATTCTTGAATCTGTAACATACCACATACTTGCATTCTAAGAATCAGAAATCCAGCATAGGAAGCTGTTACTGCTGCTATTAAAACTCTTGACGATTGTAAAACTGTTGATTTGTTACTAGAATATGATGCAGAAAAAAATTCATGTCTCCACAACTCTGTTCACCAATAGAAAATATCTGAAGCAGCAAGAAACTTTGCTTTGCTTCATATCTGTATGTGTGTATCTGTTGGTGGAACTTAATTTGCATCCAGAACCTTATCTGTAAGGAAGTCTGGAAAATGGACTTAAAGTATAGAAGATGAGAGCGGATATTGGGGGAATATCTAACAGTGTCTGTCACAGACTTATGCACACTATGAAAGGCATCGTAGGTCACAAAGAAGAGAGAGACCAGTTCTATCTGGAGATTCAAACAAAGTGTAGAGAAAACACTCAGCTTGGGCCTTGAAGAATATCCTGTAGAAGTCTGCCTTAAAGAGGGCTAAAAGACATTTAGGGCAGAGTAAACTTATGTGTTAGAGAAGGCAAGCATAGTGCACCTGGAACCATCCTGCACTTCCAGACAAGAAACAGAAGGGAGAAAAAGGATCACAGTGAACAAAGCAATTTGAGTGGGGGCAGGGCCCAGTCCAGGCAGGCCTCATATAACTTGCTCAAGAGCCCAGACTTTCTCCTAATTGATCGGGGACCTTTGGAAGGATTCATGCAGAAGGACAACAAAATGAGATGCTGTTTTAGTCCATTTGTGTTGCTATAAAGAAGTACCTGAGACTGGGAAATTTCTTAAAAAACAAACAAAAAAGGTTTATTTGGTTTATGATTCTGCTGGCTGGAAGACTGGACACCTGGTGAAAGCCTCAGGCTGCTTCTATTCATGGTGAAAGGCAAGGAGGAGCCTACATGTGCAGAGATCAAATTGCAAGAGTGGAAGGCAGAGACAGCAAAAGGGCAGAGAGCAAATGCTTTTAAACAACCAGTTCAGAGCAGTAGTAACAGAGCAAAACTCATTCACCTCTCTCCATGCTGGAGGGCATTAATTTATTCATGAACTATCCACCTCCCTGACCCAAACACCTACCATTAGGCCCCACCTCCAACATTGACCTCCAACATTGAGGATCATATTTTAACAGGTTTCTGGGGACAGACATCCAAACTATAGCAGACAGGTTTTAGAAGGGTCACTCCGGATCCTGTCTGGAGGACGCACTGAGAAGGGGAGAAATCAGAATAAAGGGAACAATTGGGAGGATATTGCCATATAGTAGACTAGACATAGTACCTAAACTAGATCAATGGATGTTGGGATGACGTAGAGAAGTCCTGGAATATATCAGCAAGTTGACTCAATAGGAGTCTATCAAGCTAAAGAAATTGGGAACAATTATTGCTTTTATACTATGCACCAGGCTCTATTCTATGCACTTTGCATGTATGAACTAAGTAGGTTCTATTGTCAATCCAAGTCTACATATGCAAAAACTTCTGCACAGCTGGCAAATGGCAGAGCCAGGATTTGAAACCAGGTAGTCTAGTTTTACCAAACAAATGCTTACTTTGCTCAATCAGTTCCTCTGCTGTCAGTGATAAAATCTGCTTTCCTGTACCTTATGAATCTTCATCCCACTTATTAATTCTGGTTTGGACCAGAATCAGGAGTTTTTATTTTTAACCCAGAAGTTCATGGATGAATTTTTGCAAATCTAGTGAATTCTGAAATTGTAAAGAAATTTTAATGATTTTTTTAGCATTTGTGTATTGTTTACGGGGAAGTGGTAGAAAAGCTTTTCAACAGATTCTCCAATGGGTCTTTGATCTAAAAATACTTGTGAACATTGCTTTAGAGCAGTGTTTCTCAAAGTGTGATCCTGGAGCCAGCGGCATCAGCATCTCCTGGGTACTATCAGGAATGTAGTACCCATTCCAGACCTACTAAATCAGAAACTCTGGGAGTGGGACCCAGAAATCTGTGTTAATAAGTCTTCCAGATGATTCTGATGTGTGCTCAAGCTTGATAACCATTGTCCTAGAGCAAGCATAAACATGAATAATGTGGCAATAGGGTCTGTTCACTGGCCTGGGTGAGATATCCACAGTGGATGTGATATCAAGGAGGGGAGAACAAAATCACAGAAGGCTGAGATCTTCTTTGGATATTCTCAGGAAGGAAACACTGAGACATAAACTTTGAACCGAGCTGATATTTTGGACAAGGCACTCATGTAGGACTTCTGTGGAGCTCAGAACAGGAATTTCTGGGAGATGCTAAGCTCTTGACTTGCAGCTTAGAAGATGCAACCTGTAGACTCATGCATCATTCCCCAACCCCTCGGAGGCTAGCCGTCCCCCTCTCCCATACAGTTTCTTCTAGGGCTAGAGTTTAGATATCTTGTTTCATCCAAGGTACACAGAACTCTAATGACATTTCACAGAGGATACTTGCCTGGACTCCCAGGGCATTTAGTATCACTGACACCCTAACCACTCACTCTGAGGTGCCAGGGCCCTGGCCCATACATTTGCCCGGCAGCACAACAGCTGTGCAGTCTGTGCAGGATTCATCCCTGAAATGCCAGTCTCTTTCAACATCTTCCTTGAAACACAAAAAGGTCCAGAAACAACCTGCAGTGCTTGGCAATGGAAGTGGTGAGGAACCCTGTGCCCTACTCCCTTGCAGCCTGTCCTCCCCCAGGACCAAGGCTCGGCCTCTTCTTTCTGCTAAGTCACAAAGCTGGAAAGTGCTGAGGGTAGGGAGAGAGCCTGTGCCTGCTGGTTGGCTTGGAAAGGTTCTGGGAATTCATTATGATCTAAACAACTATTCCAGTTATTCATGTGACTCAGCCCCTGAAATCAGGATCTTCCTGTGTCCACAGGGCCGGGTGTTGCTGACTCAGTGCTGAAGAGGGCACCTTGTCAGCCCTCCTAGGCTCCCAACTCCCCCTCTCCCTCCCCTTCCTCCCCAGAGGACACTGAAGGGAAGCAGATGTGTGAGTAAGCTTCTCAGCCTGTTCAGTTTCATTTTTAAATAAGCAACCAACCTCCTCCCATTCTAGTTCTCACCGCACACATCTGTCAGTCTTCTGTGCATTTCGATAGGGAAGCAATCACAGTCACTTATGCATCATGCATTCACATATGCATTTAGCACAGGTTTAGCCTGCACCTACTGTGTGTCCAGCTGATTGCTAAGGGCTCAGATCCAGAGAGAGACATGCGCTATACCTGCTCATAACATTCAGGGGTCTAGTGGGGAACATACATTAATGGACAATAAGGATGTAATGGAAAAAGCCCTGTAGCAGAGCACTTTTAGCTCTATAGAGAGCTTTGAGAATGCCGAGTTGCAAGTGCCAACCCTTTTTAGGTGTCTGGCATTCCTCTTCAACAAACAGCAGAATTCATAGAGTGTGGTTGGGAACTACTTCATCTATGAGAACTAGAGAGAGAAGAAAATTCCAGGAACCAACATGGCACAGGAAAGGGCTTTCTGGACGGCTGAAGAAGGCTGCAAGGGTGTATAGACTAAAGTGACAAGTTTTACAGTTTTCCCCAAGGGCCTTTTTTTTTAATATTTACCATTTTTATTTGTAAATTTGAAACACATAACATGGAAAAGGAAAATAGGAAGAGAAAAAGAAAATATATATATGTGTGTGTGTGTGTGTGTGTGTTTGTATGTGTGTGTATATATATATAGCCTAGTGTAATAGTTTGAGCATTTTTTGTTTGTTTTGTTTTTCCCTGAATATCTCCTTCTAGGTGAATTCTATCCATCCAGTTACTCCACTGCAGTACATCATACCACTCTAGATTTGCAACACAGATGATTTCATGAGACTCCCCTTCATTTCTGTCTTGAGTTGTTTCCACTCTTTTCTCCAATACCTCTTTAATCTTTGTTGTTTTATTCCCCAGTTCCACTGGTGGTGGAAGGTGGCGGGGGATCCTTAATATATGGTCAAAAGTAGATCTGTGGGTGGCACCCAAGATGGCCGAATAGGAACAGCTCCAGCCTCCAGCTCCCAGCATGAGCGACACAGAAGACAGGTGATTTCTGCATTTTCAACTGAGATACCAGGTTCATCTCAATGGGGTGTGTCGGACAGTTGATGCCGGTCCATGGGTGCAGCCCGATCAGCGAAAGCTGAAGCAGGGCAAGGAATCACCTCACCTGGGAAGTGCAAGGGGGAAGGGAATTCCTTTTCCCAGCCAAGAGAAATTGAGACACACAACACCTGGATAATCAGGTAACTCCCACCCTGATACTGAGCTTTACCAAGGGTCTTGGCAAATGGCACACCAGGAGATTATATCCCACACCTGGCCCAGAGGGTCCCACGTCCATGGAGCCTCCCTCATTGCTAGCACAGCAGTCGGAGACCTAACTGCAAGGCAGCAGCGAACCTGGGGGAGGGGTGCCCACCATTGCTGAGGCTTAAGTAGATAAACAAAGCCGCCAGGAAGCTCGAATTGGGTGGAGCCCACCGCAGCTGAAGGAGGCCTGCTTGCCTCTGTAGACTCCGCCTCTGGGGACAGGGCATAGCTAAACAAAAAGCAGCAGAAACCTCTGCACATGTAAAAATCCCTCTGTGACAGCTTTGAAGAGAGCAGTGGTTCTCCCAGCACGGAGGTTGAGATCTGAGAATGTACAGACTGCCTGCTCAAGTGGGTCCCTGACCCCTGAGTAGCCTAACTGGGAGACATTCCCCACTAGGTGCAGACCGACACATCACACCTCACACGGCTGGGTACACCCTAAGATGAAGCTTCCAGAGCAAGAATCAGACAGCAACACTTGCTGTTTGGCAATATTCTATCTTCTGCAGCCTCCACTGCTGATACCCAGGAAACAGGGTCTGGAGTAGACCTCAAGCAAA
>NW_012101365.1:8974145-8976473 GCF_000951045.1 Mandrillus leucophaeus | reverse complement strand
CAGGACCAGACGGATTCACAGCCGAATTCTACCAGAGGTACAAGGAGGAGCTGGTACCATTCCTTCTGAAACTATTCCAATCAATGGAAAAAGAGGGAATCCTCCCTAACTTATTGTATGAGGCCAACATCATCCTGATCCCAAAGCCCGGCAGAGACAAAACAAAAAAAAAAGAGAGAATTTTAGACCAATATCCCTGATGAACATCGACGCAAAAATCCTTAAGGAAATACTGGCAACCCGAATCCAGCAGCACATCAAAAAGCTTATCCACCATGATCAAGTGGGCTTCATCCCTGGGATGCAAGGCTGGCTCAACATATGCAAATCAATAAACACAATCCAGCATATAAACAGAACCAAAGACAAAAACCACATGATTATCTCAATAGATATCATTGAGATATCATTGTCAAAGGAAACGCCTTTGACAAAATTCAACAGCCCTTCATGCTAAAAACGCTCAATAAATTCGGTATTGATGGAATGTATCTCAAAATCATAAGAGCTATTTATGACAAACCCACAGCCAATATCATACTGAATGGGCAAAAACTGGAAGCATTCCCTTTGAAAACTGGCACAAGACAGGGATGCCCTCTTTCACCCTGTCTCTTATACACATCTAGATGTGTATAAGAGACAGGAGAACTACAAACCACTGCTCAGTGAAATAAAAGAGGACACAAACAAATGGAAGAACATACCATGCTTATGGAGAGGAAGAATCAATATTGTGAAAATGGCCATACTGCCCAATGTAATTTATAGATTCAATGCCATCCCCATTAAGCTACCAATGACTTTCTTCACAGAATTGGAAAAAACTGCTTTAAAGTCCATATGGAACCAAAAAAGAGCCTGTATTGCCAAGACAATCCTAAGCCAAAAGAACAAAGCTGGAGGCATCAGGCTACCTGACTTCAAACTATACTACAGTAACCAAAACAGCATGGTACTGGTACCAAAACAGAGCTATAGACCAATGGAACAGAACAAAGCCCTCAGAAATAATACCACACATCTACAGCCATCTGATCTTTGACAAACCTGACAAAAACAAGAAATGGGGAAAGGATTCCCTATTTTATAAATGGTGCTGGGAAAATTGGCTAGCCATAAGTAGAAAGCTGAAACTGGATCCTTTCTTTACTCCTTATATGAAAATTAATTCAAGATGAATTAGAGACCTAAATGTTAGACCTAAAACCATAAAAACCCTAGAAGAAAACCTAGGTAATACCATTCAGGACATAGGCATGGGAAAGGACTTCATGTCTAAAATGCCAAAAGCAACAGCAACAAAAGCCAAAATTGACAAATGGGATCTAATTAAACTAAAGAGCTCTTGCCCAGCAAAAGAAACTACCATCAGAGTGAACAGGCAACCTACAGAATGGGAGAAAATTTTTGCAATCTACTTATCTGACAAAGGGCTAATATCCAGAACCTATAAAGAACTCAAACAAATTTACAAGAAAAAAACAAACAACCCCATCAAAAAGTGGGCAAAGGATATGAACAGACGCTTCTCAAAAGAAGACATTCATACAGCCAACAGACACATGAAAAAATGCTCATCATCACTGGCCATCAGAGAAATGCAAATCAAAACCACAATGAGATACCATCTCACATCAGTTAGAATGGCAATCATTAAAAAATCAGAAAACAACAGGTGCTGGAGAGGATGTGGAGAAACAGGGACACTTTTACACTGTTGGTGGGACTGTAAACTAGTTCAACCATTGTGGAAGACAGTGTGGTGATTCCTGAAGGATCTAGAACTAGAAATACCATTTGACCCAGCCATCCCATTACTGGGGATATACCCAAAGGATTATAAATCATGCTGCTATAAAGACACAAGCACACGTATGTTTATTACAGCACTATTCACAATAGCAAAGACTTGGAATCAACCCAAATGTCCATCAGTGACAGACTGGATTAAGAAAATGTGACACATATACACCATGGAATACTATGCAGCCATAAAAAGGGATGAGTTTGTGTCCTCTGTAGGGACATGGATGCAGCTGGAAACCATCATTCCCAGTAAACTATCACAAGAACAGAAAACCAAACACTGCATGTTCTCATTCGTAGGTGGGAATTAAACAATGAAATCACTTGGACACGGGAAGGGGAATATCACACACCGGGGCCTATTGTGGGGAGAGGACAGTGGGGAGGGATAGCATTAGGAGATATACCTAATGTAAACGATGAGTTAATGGGTACAGCACACCAACATGGCACATGTATACATATGTAACAAACCTGTATGTTGTGCATATGTACCCTAGAACTTAAAGTATAATAATT
>NW_012101365.1:8970829-8971982 GCF_000951045.1 Mandrillus leucophaeus | reverse complement strand
AAGAAAAGAATTTTCAACCCAGAATTTCATATCCAGCCAAACTAAGTTTCATAAGTGAAGGAGAAATAAAATCCTTTACAGACAAGCAAATGCTTAGAGATTTTGTCACCACCAGGCCTGCCCTACAAGAGATACGGAAGGAAGCACTAAACATGGAAAGCAACAACCGGTACCAGCCATTGCAAAAACATGCCAAAATGTAAAGTCCATTGACGCTAGGAAGAAACTGCATCAACTAACGAGCAAAATAACAAGCTAATATCATAATGACAGGATCAAGTTCACACATAAAAATATTAACCTTAAATGTACATGGACTAAATGGTCCAATTAAAAGACACAGACTGCCAAATTGGATAGAGTCAAGACCCATCAGTTTGCTGTATTCAAGAGACCCATCTCACATGCAGAGACACACATAGGCTCAAAATAAAGGGATGGGGAAAGATCTACCAAGCAAATGGAAAACAAAAAAAGGCAGGGTTTCCAATCCTAGTCTCTGATAAAACAGACTTTAGACCATCAAAGATCAAAAGAGACAAAGAAGGCCATTACGTAATGGTAAAGGGATCAAGTCATCAGGAAGAGCTAACTATCTTAAATATATATGCACCCAATACAGGAGCACCCAGATTCATAAAGCAAGTCCTAAGAGACTTACAAAGAGACTTAGACTCCCATACAATAATAACGGGAGACTTCAACACCCCACTGTAAACATTAGATAGATCAACGAGACAGAAAGTTAACAAGGATATCCAGGAATTGAACTGAACTATGCACCAAGTGGACCTAATAGATATCTACAGAACTCTCCACCCCAAATCAAGAGAATATACATTCTTCTCAGCACCACATCGCACTTATTTCAAGACTGACCACATAGTTGGAAGTAAAGCACTCCTCAGCAAATGTAAAAAACAGAAATTATAACAAACTGTCTCTCAGACCATGGTGCAATCAAACTAGAACTCAAGACTAAGAAACTCAATCAAAACCGCTCAACTACGTGGAAACTGAACAACCTGCTCCTGAATGACTACTGGGTACATAATGAAATGAAGGCAGAAATAAAGATGTTCTTTGAAACCAATGAGAACAAAGATACAACATACCAGAATCTCTGGGACACATTTAAAGCAGTATGTAGAGG
>NW_012101365.1:8967243-8970779 GCF_000951045.1 Mandrillus leucophaeus | reverse complement strand
CGGGGCCTATTGTGGGGAGAGGACAGTGGGGAGGGATAGCATTAGGAGATATACCTAATGTAAACGATGAGTTAATGGGTACAGCACACCAACATGGCACATGTATACATATGTAACAAACCTGTATGTTGTGCATATGTACCCTAGAACTTAAAGTATAATAATTGAAAAAAATTAAAAATAAATAAATAAAATAAATAGTAGATCTGTGGCAATAAAATTAACAGTTCAAATTATTTTTTTTAAACATAGAAACAGTTTTCCCATTGTCTTTTAATTGCTAGTTGGAGAAATTTTTTTAATAGCTTCATTCTTGTCCTTTTCTTAAGTCTGATACACACCATGTACTAGGCAGGATGGCTCAATTTTCCCAGATAGTAAACTGCTTGAACTTTCCTTCCTTGTTTGATGGGGGAAAGGTGGCGTGAAAAAAAGAAAGATCACATGCTGTTGAATGAAAATTAAAGAAAATATGGCCATCTATCATGTATCAAGCCTTTACATGTATAGTATTATATCTCATTAACTACTAAAAGAACACACACACACACACACACACACACACACAGAGAGTAGATACTGAGGTACAGAAAGCTTAAGTAGCCTCACTGAGTGTGGCTGAGCCAAGATTAGGGCCTGTGTTGTTGCGACTTACAAACTTACTGTACATGTAGGTACCTAATGCAAAGAGATGCTCAGATCCCATTTTACAGATGGGAAAACTGAGACTTGGAGAAGTTAAGTAACATCTCCAAAGCCATACAAATAGTACGTGAGGTGGCAGATCTTCAGACCCAGGTGTGTCTGAATTCAAAGTCTGTGCCCTTTCCGCCACATCATCCTGTTTTTGTCTTTTTTTTTTCTTTCCATTTTTGAGACCAGATTTCATTTCTCTTTAGGATCTAGTCTGAATCTCGATAAACATGGAATCTGATACCATTGTCATCCAGGATTATGATTTTAATCCATTGCAACATTAGAATTAGAATGCTTAAGCTTAACCCCAAGCATACTTCCTTATATTCATTCATTCATTCAATACGTTTATATTGAATATTCATCTGTTTGTGCCAGACCCAGGTCCCAAGAAAAGAGCAACAAAAAAGACAGGCAGGCAGGGTCCTCTCTTCTTGTGGACTATTGAGTATAACAGGGAGAGAAAAATGTGAAGTAATAGTTACACAACTGATCCGTGTATTACAACCGTAGAAAGTGGTATTATAATGATAGCTACACTTCCATTGTTTACTATGTACCAGTACCTATCCGAGGCAATCTACATATATTAACTCATTTCATTCTCATAGGCATATGAAGGAAGTAGAGAAATCAAGGAAGACTTCTTGAATGAAGTGTCAGCTCAGTCTGGAAAGGGAAATTATGTTAAGGAGAGGGAGTTGGGAAGGAACATGAGTAGTCTAGGACTGTGCTGGCCAGGTAATCCTTAGCTACATGAGGCTATGGCGCATTTGAAATGTGGCTAGTCTGTATTGAGGTGTGCTATAAATGTAAAATACACACTAGGTTTCAAGACAGTATAGAAGAAAATATGTATGATAGTGTGTTAATTTTTTATGTTGATTACATGTTGAGATTATATTTTGGGTATACTGGGTTAAATCAAATATGCCATTAATATTAAATTTACCTGTTTCTTTTTACTTTTTTTAATGTGGCCTCTAGAAAATTTAAAATTAAATATGTGCCTCACATCATATTTTGATTGGACAGTGCTGCTCTAGCAATCTGGGAAGCCTCAGGGAGCAGATATGTCAGGGAAACAAGAACTTAGAGGATTACGGAGAATGATGAGAGAAGAGAAAAAAAAACTGTTGAAAGCAAATGTAAATTACCAACTTTCTAATCTGCAGGTCAGAAAGGGTCATTGCAACCTTTGCAAGCCCCAAATCTGAGAGGTTGGGGCCCACTGACTTCTGAAAATAGTATCATTCTCAAAACCAGCTCCAGCTGTGAGCCAGGGGATGGTTAACGGCTGTTTTTGAGGCAGATTTTGTAGATGAATGAGGCAAGAATCATTAGGGCAAAACAGTAAATAAAATTGCAGGAATATCTCAGGGTAAAAGTCAAGTCTTTAACAATGGCTGGGCCAGCCCTCTAACATCTTCCTGCCTGCCCCTTTACCTCTCTGGCCTTGTGTATTCAGCTTCTTCCCCATCCCTGCCCCTACCCCGGTTACAACGGCCCCTTTGCTGAGACTCAAACACACCAGGCATGCTCCTGACTCAGGACCTTCGTGCTGGCTGTTCCACCTGTTGGAAACACTCTTCCCCTAGCTATCGCATGGCTTACTATCTTAACTCACCTCATCAATAAGGCCCACCCTGACCATCTTATTTAGAATTGCAACTCCAATTGCACTCCTTTACCCTACTCTTGTTTTTCTTTTTATAACTTTTATTACCTTCTAACATATTCAATAATTTACTCTTTTATTATGTTTACTGTTAATCTCCCTATTAAAAAGTATGTTCTCCAAAGACAGGGATCTCGGTTTTATTTCCTTCATTATCCCCCACACCAAGACAGTGCCTGGCATACAGCACCTGCTCAATTAACTTTGTTTTTTGAATGAATGAAAGTGTCAATGGTGATGCTCAGGGCAGGTTTGGTCAATAGACAGGCATCCTCTGTGCATCCTCTCCTCTCCTGAAGAAAATGACTCTTTTTTCCTCTCCTGCAGTTGGATTTAACTAACCTTGCTTCCCGTTCAGTTTTTACTACTCAGGGTTCTGCCCTGTTCTGGATCCCACACACAGGCTCCCAAGAGAGTAAAAGAAGCAGTGAATGCAGAAGAAAACGCCCTGGATTGGAAGTTAGGATTCCCAGGTGCCCTCCCGGCTTAGCAGCAACCCACCTGTTTCCCCAGCTGTCAAGGGTTCCAGGCTCAGTGGGAGGCTGAACAAGGTGCTGACCGAGTTCAGAAGGAAAATGAGGGGAAAATCGTTACCTAAAGGGCAGTGGCTCTCCAGGGATGGTCCTTGGACCAAAGGAATCAGCATCACCACCCTAAACCCACAGAATCAGAAACCGTGGAGGGAGCCAGAAACGTGTTTGCATAAAGCCTCTGGGTGATGCTGATGGACTCAAGTTTGAGAACTGCTGCTCTGGGGGGAAGAAGGGACTTTGTTGGAGCCTTGCAGGCAGGGACGGACTTAATAGGTCAGGCGAGAGGACAGGTCCCCGCGAGGGCGGACTAGCACTGGGTTGGGTCCGTACATCAAAGTCTGCGCAGTGTGGTCCCAGCCCAAGTCTGACCTGGGAAGTTGGAAAGGTCAGGGTTCCTACGTGCTTCCACCCCCACCCCAGGAAAGTCCCGGCGTCGAGGCCCTGACCCTCCGCCGGCACGCCCGCCTCTCCTGCAGCCGCAGCCCCGCCCGGGAAAAACCGCTGCGACCCGGGGCAGGTCCGTTCCCCACCCCCTGTCTCTTATACACATCTAGAGGAAGACACTCAAAGAGGTAAAGCAAGGCCCACACCCCCACAGCCTCGTGGCATAGAGTAAAAAAGATTTGAAC
>NW_012101365.1:8892940-8967133 GCF_000951045.1 Mandrillus leucophaeus | reverse complement strand
TGTCTTGATTGTGGCCTCTGCCTCTCCCCCTTCCGATTTCGTTCGATTTGTTTCTACAGTTACTAAGCGCCCACTGTGTGCCCTGGACGGGACTAGACGCAGCAGGTAACGGGAAACAAAAGCACCTGCCGCGCTGAAGTTTCGCCGCATCTCCCTCCATCCTCTGCTCCATCCCCACTCCCAGCATTTGTCCCCTCCCTCTTCTTCTTCTTCTTCTTCTTCTTCTTCTTTTTTTTTTAAAAAAATTTGATCTAAAGGAACCTTTCTTCTGGAAGACCTCACAGTAAAATTAAAAAGCCTACTTTTATCTGACTTCTAGAAAGTTGCAATTAAAATGTACATCTTACCTTGACTCATGCCAACAATTTAAGCTGTTATCAGCTATTAACACCTCGACCAGAATGAGTTTATTAATCTAAAGCAGACAGCTTTATCCTATGGAGGTCACCTACTTGAGAGAAACTATTATTTATATACTTTCACTTTTGTGCCACTCACTCATTCAAGGAAAAATATTCAGTCATTCAACTATTTATTGAGCAGCTAGTATGTGCCAGCATTATTCTTGACGAGCACTGCTCCATAGAAATAGTATTAACTACATACGATATTTTAAATTTTCTAACAGCCACATTAAAGAAAGTAAAAAGACATAAGTAAAAGTAATTTTAATACTTTAACCCAATATGCCCTAAATATTATTTCAATATGTGATCAATATAAAAATTATCGATAAAATATTTTACATTTACTTTTTTTTATGCTGTGTCTTTGAAATGTTGTGTGTATGTTACACTTCCAGCTCATCTCAGTTCCTGCTAGGAACATCTCAAATGCTTAATAGCCACATTGGCTAGTGGCCACTGTGCTAATCAGTGCAATTCTAGACACTTGGAGAACAGCTATGGAAAGACAAAGGAAGAAAGTCAATAAACTCATGAACAAATAAAATAATCATAAGTAATGTTCAATGCTAGGAAGAAATTGAAACAAAGTAATGACATAGAATGATGGACATGACCTTATTTAACCCTTTCCATACCCCCCTCAAGTTGAGTAATAGTATATAACAATGTTATATAACAGTTTTATAGCTACAAAAACTGAGGCTGAGACACAAAGAAGCTTGTCCAAGCACTTACAACTGGCAAATTCTATGTCCAGGATTCAGATCCCAGCTTGACTGCCTTCCGTGCTGGTTTCCATTACTCTACAAGGCCAGGTCATAAAGAAGACAGAGGAGAGGGAGGAGGAGTTGAATGGCTTTTGGGGTTTAAACTTTTGAGCACTGAAATAGGCATTTGGTGCTGCTGTGTGTTATTGATTAGGTCCCATGACCTCTCTGGGCCCTCCTCACAGGTAACATGGAAGGCCTGGCCTTTTTCAGGGGACCATTCCCCAAGGGAATACAGAGTTGTGAATAAAATAGTTAAACTTTGTATCCTCAAATGTACCTGCTTTTACACAAGTTTTGTGAAAAGCTCAAAGTATTTTTTTCCTTAGGTCAGGTGGACTAGACTAGCGTCTAAAGACAATAGGGACAACATTGCATAGTGCTAGAAGCAGGGGGCTTTGAGTGGTGGTTGGCTGGTCATCCTAGCTATGGAACCTTAACTGTTTTGAGTTTCAGTTTTCTTTATTTTAAAACAGGTATCTACCTCATGGCATATTTGTAGAAGGGAAACGGAATGTTGCATGTAAGCATTTAACATAGCAACTAGCACATAGTAATCACACAATAAATATTGGCCATTATATGAATAGCCCCCATGGGTATTATACATTTGGCATTAAAAAGACTTGAATTTGAGTTTTAAATCTATCACCTACAGGCTGTGTGACTTAAACAAATCAATTAATATATCTAGTTCATCTGAAAAATGGGAACAAGAACATTATTTGTACAATCTGCCACAGTGTCTTCATAATTGTCAACTAACATTCTGTATATAAATGTGCTTTGCAAGCTGTGAAGTGCTGTGCCCATGTTGATAAATCTTGGTAGTTATTGTTCTGTCAAGGCTTCATATCCAGTCCTTTGCAGATCTGAGCTGCCTCATCATTGCCTTTGTAGCAGAAAACTGAGAACTCAATCATTATTTTTCTTTGTACCAGCAGTGCTCATCAAAATGTTTTGTGTGCAGTGTGCCCAGATGATTAAAGTTAGGAGTCAGAGGATCTAGTTTGGCCTCTGCTACATACTGAAGGTGTAATCTTAGACCAGTCATTTAACTTCTCCAAGCTGTTTTCTTAGTCCCAAAATAGGAATAGTCTTAATACCTGACTTTCCTACTTGTTGGGGTTATTCAGGATGATAAAAGAGATAAAAATCCTCTTGAACACCATACATTTCTATAAAGGCTGAGGGGAACGTTCCTAAGCATTATTCCCAGTGGGCAGCATGTCCTTCCTCCTGGCAGCTCTTAGCCTTGCAAAGCAGCCTCATAGAACTACTAATGGTTTCCTGTCTACGTCCCTGCTGTTTCATGCTTCGGTGCTTGTGCACTTTGCACAGGCTGGTTCCTCTGCTTGGAATGCCCTTCTCCTCATTTCCTCATCTTTAAACCTCACTCCTTATTTACGGGATGCCTAAGAAACTCATTTTCCAAAATCCAGCTTCAAAGAAGCTTCTCTCTAAAACCCATTTAGACTCATCCAACCAAAGTCAATTACTACCTCCGCTCTGTGTCCCACAGTAACCAGTAAAGACTGCCATCATATCTTTCATCACCCTGCAGTATAACTATTGTTTAATCATTCATTTGATGGCAGCAGCATAGCACAGCAAAGAAGCACATAGGTCCTGGAAACTGGGTTCAAATCCTGGCTCTAATACTTAACTAGTTGTGTTGGGGAAGTGACTTACTATCTCTGTGCCTCAGTGTCCTCACCTGTTAAGCAATGATGATAATGACACCTCCTTCATACAATTGTTGCTGAGAAGAGACACATTACCTTAGTGTCTGGTGCATAGCAGATGCTCCATAAATCTCAACTTTTATTAATGTTCTGTCTTTCTTATTTGACACCAAGGACTTATCCTCAGTGCCTAAAACAATCCCTGACACACAGGAAGAACTCAACAAATGATTGTTGTACTTATGACTCAGAGAATCCCACATGCCATGAATTCCTGTGTCTCTATTCAGTCCTCTCCCCTACCCCCTGGATCCTGTCTGCTCTCCACTTTTCCTTAGAAACAGGTCTTGCAGCTTCTGCTTTCCATTCAGCATCAGCACTGCTTTCTTGGCCAGGAGTTCCCCCATCTCCTGCCCTGTTTCCTATTTGGCTTTCTGACTCAGATTCTTCCTGTTCCACCCAGCTGAGAGCCCCGCTTCAGCCCCAACCTGCTAAGACACTGTTTTCTCCACTCATTCTCTGCTTTGATCCCTCCAGATCCCATACTTTCTACTGATTATGTCAGACGTCTTCTGCCAGGGGTTTTAAGATCCCCCATGACCGCTAATTTAACTTCTCACTGCTTGCCTGGGCCTTTCTCTGAGCTTGGCAACCCCTTGACCATCTTATCCACCTACCTTATCCATACACCCATCCATTCCTCCACCCAAATTACCCCCCCATCTACTACCATCCCTTCAACTACCTACTCACCCATCCATCTCCCCACCCACCTTTCCATTCATCCATCCATTTGTCCACCCAGTCATTAAATTAACATTCACCGTGTATCTGTCACTCTCCAGTCACCATATAGAGCACAGCCGTGGGCAAGAAGAAAAGTTGGTCTCCAACTCCTTGTAATTTTTAATCTACGAAGGGAAACCAGATAACTGAAGAACTATACTTTGTGGCAGAAGATAGTTTGTGTCATATGGGTGCTATCACAGACTTCTAAATTAAGCTTCAGGGAATCTGAACTTCTTAAAATCATAAGCAAAATTGTGTGGGTGAGAGGGTATGTGTGGTGCCTCTTTATATATATGGGTGTTTCTCAAAGGAGAGGCTCCATGACTCTGTGATATTGTCAAAGGGGTTTTCCAGGAAATACCAGGGGTTGGGTGAGGAAAAACCCGGGGAAGAAATAGCTTTAGTTTAGGGCTTTAAAGGGAGAGAAATGGAAACTAACATTTATTTCAGACCCACTATGTGCCAGGTACCACTTCTAGTGTGGCAACCTTAGATATGTCCTTGTTTGGAATATGGGAATGGGTGAGAAACAAGGTGGGGGAAACTAGCCTTTATTGAGTACTGGGCTAGGCAGCGTCATTTGATTTAATGCTTATAGCAACGTTTCAAAATAGGTACGGTCGTATGCCATGTACTGTTTTGGTTAATGGCTGACTGCATATATGATGGTGGCCCCATACAACTATAATATCATATTTTTATGATTATAAGATTACAATACCTTTTCTGTTAATTTATAGATGCACGAATATTATTGTACTATAATTCCCTATAATATTCAGTAATGTAACATGCTGTACAGATTTGTAGCCTAGGTGTGTAGTAGGCTACACCATCTAGGTTTGTGTAAGTACATACTATGATGCTCCCACAACGACAAAGTCACCTAAGGACACATTTCTCAGAATGAATCCTTGTTAACTGTCACATGACTGTATATTATTTCTATCTTACAGAGGAAGACACTCAAAGAGGTAAAGCAAGGCCCACACCCCCACAGCCTCGTGGCATAGAGTAAAAAAGATTTGAACTGAGGTCACTTGGACTCTAGGGCCCATGATCTCTGCGTCCCTCCCAGGGCTTCCTGTGGATCAAGTATGTCACTGTGTAAGTGCTTTACACTGTAAAACACCACTCAGTGTAAGAGAAGATACTGTTGTCTGTGCTTTGAGGACATTAAAGGGGTTTTACAAGCCTAAGGAATTGCTGTCATTAAATTTTCAACAACCTCCAAAGAGAATGACCTTTTCCTGCAGATTCAGCCTATGTAAAAGGTTAGTGAAACTTGGTTCTCACCCAGAGAGTGTTATCACAGCAGTTTCCAGGAACAAGGCTGGGTACAGGGCAGTCACTCAGCAAGCACTTGTGGCTGGGTCTGTTGGCAGAAAGGAGCCCTCAGCCTCATGCCAGCCTCTGTGGCACCCCCTCTGCTGGGGGTTCTGCCCGGGGAGGGCAGGAGAGTGCTCCATCACAGCCAACAGAGGAAGTGTCACCTCAAAACCATCCCTTTGCCTGGAGCCATGGGCCTGGCCAGCGGAATACACACTTCTATGTCTGTAAAGTTCTGGAACTTCAAGAAAGCCTGTGCCCAATTCAGCTGCCCACCCAGAGTATTCCCCCTGCTGCCTAATATTCACCCACTCCCGTTGTGCATGAAGGAATTCAAAATCCCTGGACTTCTTACAAGGGGGAAATTGAACTAAGTGACCTCTAAGTGTCCTTCTAGTCACAGAAGACTGGGATGAATTAAGAGAGAAAATATTTTTTTCAACTAAAATTATTCTCTATTTGAAAGCAAGGACCATATAGTGTGTTGATTTGGCCTCGTCACACCCTTTACCCTCATGCTCCTGTCTATCTCCACGGCCGCCACCCTCCTGCAGAACACCACTATTATTGCACCGAATCACTGCTTCAGCCTCCTAACTGCTCTCCCTGCATGTATCTCATGGTGTCCCAGCTGTCAGCAGAAGCCAGATTGGTATTTCCAAATGGACCTCCTGTCTCATGCCTGCTTATGATTCTTCCATTGCCATACTTGATGGATTTCAAGACCTGAAGATTATGCCGACTGCTTGGCTCTTCTTTCACCTCTTCACACATTGTGTCCTTGTACTCTGTGGTCTGGCCACCTCATCCTCACCCACCCACCTTCCCTGGCTCTTTCCATGTGCTGTTGTCCCTGTTCCCTGCATCTCCAAACCCCTCCACGCCATAACTCTTGTAACTTTTTCAGTCTTCAGGGCTCAGTCACTAACACAGAGATGCTTCCCTTGAGCCCTCCTGCTTTTTTTTTTTTTTTTTTTTTTTTTTTTTTTTTTTTTTGAGAGGGAGTCTCCCTCTGTTGCCCAGGCTAAAGTGCAGTGGCATGATCTCAGCTCACTACAACCTCTGCCTCCCAAGTTCAAGCAATTCTTCTTCCTCAGCTCCCCAAGTAGCTGGGATTAAGGCATACACCACCACATCCAGCTAATTTTTGTACTTTTAGTAGAGATGGGGTTTCACCACGTTGGCCAGGCTGGTCTTGAACTCCTGACCTCAAATGATCTGCCCACTTTGACTTCTCAAAGTGCTGGGATTACAGATTATAGGCATGAGCCACCATGCTGGGCAAACCCCTAATTCTTGATGAGGTGCCTTCCTCTGTTGCTACTGCACCCACAGTCCTCTTCAGCCTGTGTTGTAAATTTCTGGGAAGTTTTCTGTCTCTGCCACCGGCTGTAAGCTCTGGGCAGGCTATGTCTCTGTTTGCTGGTTTGCCATATTCTCAGGGTCTTGCCCACAAGGCCTAGGACCCTCACCTATAAGAGGTACTCCATGAACACGTTTGCACTCCACAGAGCAGGGATCTACTCAGAGGTAAGGTTAGATTTCTTTGCCCCAGAGCTTGAAAGGCCTCACTGCAGAGGGCCCCAAATGTGGAAACCATTAGTGCCTCCTCCCTCTGCTCTTAAGTGAATTTGCTGGGAAGGCAGGGGGCCATGGGAGGCACCTGAATCATATTATAGAGCTTGGAACCAAAGCCAGGCATAACTGAGTGGCCTTCCCTACCCCCAGCCCCTGTTTTTAGCCAGATGACCGGCACCCTGCCCCCTCAGGCACCCTGCCCACCTCTCTGCCAACATGTTCTGGCTGTGACAGCACCACCGCTGCATAGGCAGGGGCAGTCACATTCAGAGTGGGTGAGGCAGAGAGTCACTTCAACCCTGACATTCTATCTGTCCCTTGTGACTCAGGTTGCCACTTACCCCTGGGGCTTCAGGACACAAGCAGGGATCACCCTTTCAGTAGATATCAGTGATATGGGGAAAAGGCCAGGCAATGGGCTGGGCTGCTGAGTCACCAAGAGTGAGTTTCCCTCCCTTCTGCTCTACCTGAGGTTGCCTGTCTATGTGAAGGGGCGTCTCTTCCCCTCTCTGAGGCCAGCGTGATTCCTGGAATGGATTTAATTCACAGCATGCAGTGGGGATATCCCTTGTCTACTTTTTTCTTCTCTCTCTCTCTTTTTTTTTTTCTTTGGCAGAGTCTCGCTCTGTCGCCCAGGCTGGAGTGCAGTGGCATGATCTCGGCTCACTGCAACCTCCACCTCCCAGGTTCAAGTGATTCTCCTGCCTCAGCCTCCCGAGTAGCTGGGACTATAGGTGCACACCACCACGCCTGGGTAGCTTTTGTATTTTCAGTAGAGACAGTGTTTCACCATGTTGGCCAGGCTGATCTTGAACTCCAGACCTCAAGTCATTCACCTGCCTTGGCCTCCCAAAGTGCTGGGATTACAGGTGTGAGCCACCACGCCCGCCCCCTTGTCTATCTTTTTAAAGGAAGATGATCTAACATGGTTGGGAAGAAAGCAGGCTTTGGAGTCAAACACGCTGAGCTGAATCTCAGTTCTGCAGTTTACTAGCTGTGGTACCCAAAGCAAGTTGCTTAACCTCCCTGACCCTCAATCCCTCCTCTATAATGGGAGTTTAATGCTACCTAATTCGTAGGATTATTTTGATAATAAATGCAGTAAAGTATGTGAAAGGCTTAGCAGAGTGCTTGGCCAATGGTGAACAGTTCCTAAATGGTAGGTGTTATTATTTGTACAAGCAGACGTCTTCGTAAATGCTTGATCTCTGGGGAACACCGTGTCTCTCCAGAGACCCCAGGCTCTAGCCTCCAACTCTGCACATCCACAGTCATATGTTTGTGGCTTTGGAAAATTTAGTTGAAATGTGGTGAGACAGGAAGAAAAGAAAAGGAAGTAAAAGGGTAGTGACTTTTTTTCTTAACTGTCTCAGATGCACAAACTGCTTCCTCAACTCAAATAATTCCTGGCTGTGTTTGAGCAGAAGCCAGATGCACGAGAGAACCCGGGGGCTGTATAGATAGTCCAGAGAGCAGGGTTTTACTATGTCAGGCTTTCTGTCTCAGACAGCCAGAGAGGGCAGAGTCTGTTAACTGAGACTTTGAAATACATGCACTCCTTTACTGTCCACTGAATTAAGACTGAGGTTCTGCGCTTTGGCTCTTGGTTCAATCCCTTTCCCCTCCTCATCCAATGCTTCTACTCCTCCAAATAGAGGAAAAACATCAGTGTACTCTTTGGATCAACATGGAGAAGACCTAATTTGCTCAGTGTCATTTGGCAAGATGTTTAACCTCCCTTGTAACCTAGCTATCTTTAGCTTCCTTGATGCTGTTTTGAAATGTCAAACTAGCAAATACTGCTTCCAGAATGGTTCTGATCTGGGATGTGACAGGATGCATGGGGGTGGGGGAAGCCAAGGAGGAGGTGGGGATGGTGAAGGAGCCTGCTGGTAGTGGGTGAGATAATGTACCAACTTTGCAACCACCAGGATTCTCTCCCTTCTATGGCCTCTGCCACTTCCTCCAGGGGACTGACCCATTTAAGGGAGACATAGGGCATTGACTCTCACCTGGGCCTGACCTAGAGGGATGTCTGCTTCTCTGACTCTGGAGCCAGAACTGGACATCACATTAGCCAAAAGAGAAAACTGACTCTTATGTGCCTGATCCACTCTAAAAATATTTATTCATTCACACACTCACTCGCTCATTCATTCATTCATTAGGTATTTAAGAGTACCAGCTATGTGCCAGGCACTGTACTAGGTACTGGGGATACAATAGCTTGCAAAGGTTAATATTCATTGGAATCATCTGGGGAGTTTGTTCAAATGCAGCTCCCCAGGCCCTGTCCCCGAGAGTTGATCCAGGAGGTTTGACGTGGGCCTGGGAGTCTGCATTTTGAGCAAGCCCTCAGGTGTTCTGATGTAGATAGTCCAGGGTGTACAAGAAACCTTAGCCTGCAGTAACGTCGATTTCCTAAGTGAGCATTATCCCGATGCCGAAAGCTTGGGATATAGAAATACCACCACACACCTTGAAGAGCTCATGGCTCAGAGTCTCCAGAAAGTGACAAAGAATGCCATTTTAGGCTACAAAGTACTTTGAAAGCAGACATACAAAGTGCTGACAGGGCTGTAGGGAGGAGGTATCTTGCTCTGGGAGAGCTGGGGAGGCTTTTTTAAAAATAAGGGATATTTGAGTTAGGTCTTGAAACGTGAGAAGTGTTTTTCAGGTAGAAAAAGAGTAAGTGCAGATTGTACTTTCCGAAGATGGACTCACCAAGATATATCTCCCATCCCACATGCTCTTACAGTGGGATTGGCATGCTTCCCACAGAGAAGTGGGGGTCTGTGTTCCCTTCTCCTGAATCTGGGTGGGGGTGTGTGACTCCTTGCACCCAGACAGTGTAGCAGAAATGATGCATGACACTTCTGAGGCTGGATCACCAAAAGGCCATAAGGCTTCTGCCGGCTCTTTCTCTCTCAGGATATACCCCTCTGGAACCCTGAACCAACATGTGAGGAGTCCAGTGACACTGTAACTGTCACATGGAGAAATCAAAGCAATAGACAGAGATGGCGGATAATTCCAACCCCCAACCTTTGAGCCACCCCGGCTGACACAGGGTCAGCTGTTCCCTCTCAGCCTGCCTGAACCACGGATTTTTGAACAAAATACATGGTTTTATTTTTTTGTTTGTTTTAAACCACTACATTTTGGGGTGCCTTATTACACAGCACTGGATACCTAGAACAGGCTAGAAGAACAGTTTAGGAAGAGGAAATGACAGCAGGTGCAAAGGTATTGAGGGGTGAAAGGGGCGTAGAAACTGTTTTTGAAATTTGGAGAGAATCAATATCCTCACACAGAATTTAGAAGTCTTGCTTCGCCGCAGACTGACACGTGCAATCAAGCTGTCTGTGTGTTTTCCCAAGAGGTGCAGGCTAAGCTCTTTCCCTAGGCCACGTGACCCACCAATTTGGTGCTGCCTCAAATTGGCATAGATGATTTTAACTGTCGTGCCTTTGCTGAGATGTAGTTTTAAGAGTGTGGGCAGCACCTTTTCAATCCCTAGGAAAAGATTTATTAGATGTTGAAACAAGTGATTCAGGCATCATCTGGTCTTCCTGCCTAAGATCTTATGGTGCCAAGCACCGTGCCTGGCACACAGAGGGTCACACAATGGTGACTGAGCCTGCCTGTGAATAGTATTATCAGCCCTAGAGCCTGTCTCTGATTTGTGGGCTCAGAGTATTGGTAATGGGAGGAGTCTTTACAGGTTACCTTCCCAACCATTCTGCCAATATCAAGGATTCAGTTCTGCTCACACAGCTCTTCTAGCCACCTGTTCTCATCATTATGAAGTTCTTTCTTCAACTGGGTCTATATCTTTTCCTCAAAGTTCCCACCCATTAAGCCTGGTTCTGTCTTTGAGGAATAGGAATTTGCTCCCTTTTCCTTATGATTACTGTGAGAGCTTTGGGAAATAGAGGAAAAACATCAATGTTTTGGGACATAGAGGAAAAACATAAACTTGGCTAGGCCGAGCCACCCACCCCAGAATTCCCTCTTTGGTCTGTTTCTGGTTAGGGTGGGCCATAAGAGATATTCCTCCATGAGAGTTGCAGGTTGGATGGCAGGTAGAGGCCACTTTATAGCATATGCACACCATCCCCCGGGGATTCAATCACACACTAATCTAGGTGCTGCAGTGAAGGGGATTTGCAGATGTAACGAAAGTTCCTATTCAGTTGATTTTGAGTGTATCAGGTGCAGCTGGGCTTGCAATTCTTCTCTCTTCCCTGTGGGTCTTCCCTTCCTGATTGCCTTCCCCGTGGCCTAGCCGGCTTCCCCAATTGCACAGGATAATTAATGATACTTGAAACAATAATAACGATAAGTTATTTAATTTAATTATCAATCTATCTATGTATTTATCTATCATACATCCTTTCATTCACCTATCAATCAATCAATCAACCAACCATCCCTCCTGTGGTTCTGCTTTGCTGGTTAAGCCCTAACTGATTCAACCACCTTTCAGAAGACCTCAATGCCCCAGTCTTCCATCACTATGTGCAGCTCGACTTCCACCAATGTGCCTTATACAATGTGGTTTTGAGTCCCATTACCATGCTGGCCTCTTTCCAAACATGCTGCATTTTTATGCCTGTCCCTCTTACAGTTTATCCGTTCGGAAAGCATTTATTGCATTACTGCTGAATGCTGGGGATCATCTGGGGTATACCACAAGAAACAAGAGTCACCAGTTCCTGTATTCATGGAGCTTGGGTCACTAATTCTGAGACCTTATTTTCTATAGGGTATAGACCGCTCTTACTAGCACTGGAAGAGGAAGGTTGTTTGACCATCAGTACCATAAGTACCACTCAGTGCTAAGGATAATGTCAGCATCATTATTTGATGACAAGCCTGGACAATGCTTCTATTAACTTCCAGGCATTTAAAAACTGATCATTCCATATAACCTTCCTAGCAATCATATGATGTAGACAGGATCCTTCCCATCCCTCGAATGACCTAGAAGACTACTGGCTTGTAAGTGCAGAGTCAAGATCCCAAGTGTATAAGACCCCAAATACCATGCTTGTGGTGGAATGACAAAATGTGGCCTTTTCCTCCAAGGGACTCCTTGAAGACAGCCAGCTGTCATCCATCTGGGACCCAAGTTTTTTTCCAGGTTCTCTTGTTCCTGTGGCTCTAATTCTCTGACAATCTTACTTTAGTCTCTAGTCCACCCTGCAGGGAAGACCCCAGTGCTCTTCAAAGACTCAAAAGGCAACTTGCTCAGACTGGAATAAATTGTAAATGATACTGAGAACAATCCTTTCTGTAGTTACCAATGTGGGCCTTTGACATATGATGAAATATGAAACATAGGCCACTGCTCTGCTAGGCCTGTGGAATTTTAAGAAGACCCATGTAGCAGAGGACAGGAACTAGCAATTGTGAACACCCACCATGAGCCAGGGTCTGTGCCAATGATAGTGATAAAATTAATAAGAATTAGTAATTGTGTACTTTTGTGCCAGATACTATTTTAAACTTTTTACATATATTAACTTATTTAATCCTTTTAACAACTACATGAGTTAATTACTCTTATTATCCCCTTATTACTGGTTAGAAAAAAGAGAGGCTAAGAGAGGCTTAGACACTTCGTTACATGATATAGTTAGTAAATAGTTGAGATTTACCAACAAAGTTGGAATTTGAGCTCACGCTATCTGGTTCCAGAGCCTGTGCTCTTGTCGAAAGCATGGTGACCCATTAAAATCATTTATCTAGTTGAATCCTAAGAGGCCGTATGTGTGAAATGCCATCTCAGCCCTGCTAGAGCCTCCCACAGCAAATGCTTTATTCTGTGTAGGTAACGTGTCAATCCTTCCCTTTACTCAGTAAGCTTCTGGCGGGTGAGGGTAGGGGTGGGCAGGGACTGTGTCTGTCTAGTTCACTGCTGTGTGTCCAGGGTTCAGCACAGCTTCTGACACAACAACATAGCAGACCATCAAGACACAGAAAAGAATACACATATTTTACAAATGAGGAAACCGAAACAAACCATGTGAGGTCAAAAAGGTAATGAGTGACAGAACTGAAGTTGAAGTCCAGGTTTCCACGAGGCTGAATTACATCAAAAGCTGTCTTTTGATCACATTTTCTTTCCTCCCGTATATTGAGCTCACAGAGCAGGCCCTCTTACAAAGTAGGTGCTTAATAAAATGTGCTATTAAATGAACAAAGTGCCCTGTTCTTTAATTCTTCCAATATCCCATTCCTCCACTCTTTATCTTAGAATTCTATCTTTTCCATGATGCCAACACACAGTCTAAGACATGTTTTCCATGCTCATCCTTAACCCTGACCCTGTTATCTCTAGCTACTCTTTAATAATCTGACATTTTTAAAAAATTTTTTTATTTTTTTATTTATATATATATTTATTATTATTATACTTCAAGTTCTAGAGTACATGTGCATAACGTGCAGGTTTGTTACATATGTATATTTGTGCCATGTTGGTGTGCTGCACGCATCAACTCGTCAGCACCCATCAACTCGTCATAATCTGACATTTTTATATCATGTTCTGCATGTGTCCCCAGCCCCTTTCGGAAATGCCTGCTGTTTGAGTTTGCGCCATCTTTCAAGACAATGAGGCCCACCTACATTTTCCCCCTTCGGAACCTCTCAATATAGTTTCAGTTTGATTTCTTGGAATCCATGTGCTATAGATAGGGGAGATTTTTCCAACCTACTAAGGCATCAAAGAGAGAGAGTTTCTTGGGTTTTTAGGAGTTGGGGAGCTTTTGCCAAGAGAAATATGGTAGCTTCTTGAAATAAGTGGAGCCATGTCATACCCAAAGATTACAATGAGAGAACCTCAGGTAAATGATAAAGTCACTGCAGAGAAATTAAAATTCTTGTAGGTCAGAGGTAGTTTGAATTGCTGGAATGAGCACTAACCCAAAGAGGCAATGCCTGATAATAAAATGAGCTGTAAACTCATGTTTTCGGTCCTTCCTTTCCTCCTCCCTTCCTCCCTTTCTTTTCTTCTTTCCAGGAAAAACATCCAGGCAAGTGGACAGCATTTGCATCAGCCCAGCAATAAGAAGGACCATATTCTACTTGGGAAAAGGTAAAGATGCTTCATATGGATGGAGGTGAGTTCAAGGGGGACAAGACATAGAGCTTGCCAGGTAAGTGGAGGCTGGCTTTTAAAGATTGTTCTTAAGGCACTGGGGAGCCATTGATGAGATGTAAGTTAGAGAGTGCTTATGTTAATTTTCAATTTATTATTAAAATACTTTGAATATTTTAGGAACCTTTTTAGAGCTCTACACATACTTCTTGTGTTTTGGTGGTCTTGAAGCCACAGGGCGGAGCTAGGAGTTAATTTCAGTTCCAACTCATGGTATGACTTAGCAAGTGATTTCTTATTTTAGGTCCTTAGTTTTCTCATTTCTAAATGAAGAAAAAGAAAAGCAAGGGATTGGCAAGCTTAATTTAACATGCTCAATAATTTTTCTTTGCCGAACTGTTCCCAGAGGGTCAACCAGCCTTCAATAGGTGTGATTAATAAATTACAAAAGATAAATAGAGTGCCTTGAAAGATTTTATGTTCCTTATTTAAATTTTACCTGTCTTTACAGCCTGCCAGGAAACCTGTCATTCAACCCTTCGCAATAAAACAGCTCCTCATGAATGAAGCAAAATAAATCAGAAGTCGTGGGCTTTTAAACTCACTAAATGAAAGCCCAGCATGCATGCAGCCTCCCTCCAAATTAATCACCAGATTAAATGCAAGATGTGCACACCAAATCAATAGCTTGTGACAGAGACCTCCTGCCTGTGCTTCAGGAAAATTCCACTTCCTTTCAGATGTTGTCACTTGAAATGTCAGGAAGTTTCCATTCATCACCCGCCCTTGAAAATGCCACCATCACCATACTTCATGTTTCCTTGCTTTCTTTCTTCAGAGGAATCCAAGCACCTTGCAGAGGGAGCCCACTCATTGTCACAGACTCTCCTGGAGGCTGAAACAGGGGCAGTCTGCAGAGAGGAGAGGTGTAGAGAGGCCTGATTTAGAAATAAGAAAACCAAATCATAAAGAAGCCTAATGTCTTGTTGCAACATCTGAAAGAGACAAGATGAATATATTCCCCTAGGTGGGAAACTTAGAGTAGTGGGAAGAACATGGATTCAGGACTTTGAGAAACATGGGTTTACATTTTGACCCCCAATGCCTCTCTGCACTTCACTGTTATCCATAAAATAGAGGAAATAAAAATACTATACATTCAAGTCTTAACACAAACACTTAATTAGTTGTGTAACCTTGGACAAGTTATGTGACCTCTCTAAGCATTGTCATTTGTATATGAGATCATGGAGGTTAAATGTCCAACCAGTTGTCACTGTGCAACACAAAATAATAATGAAACATTTCATCTCTCGATCAAGGCTAAATCCACTTTCTCTGCTCTTCAAAACTTGACCTTGCCATCACCTTCTCCAGTAACCCCTAGGTTGAGTAAGATCCCTTTTTGTAGTGCAATAATAATAATAATACTTAAGAAAAACAGTGATAACAATATTAAAAACTAACACATTTATCACTTACTACATGACATGCTCTGGGTACTTTATTTGGATAATTCATTTAGTACTCATAATAATAACCTTATCAGTTGTGTTAGTATGTTGTATGTTTTACAGATGAAGAAACTGGGACACATAGAGTTTCTATTACCTACTCACTGGTATCTTAGTCAGTTTGGGCTACTACAACAAAATACCATAAATGGGGTGTCTTATAAACAACAAACTTTTTTTTTTTTCCTCACAGTTCTGGAGGTTGGGAAGTGCAAGATTAAGGTGCCTGCAGATTTGGTGTCTGGTAATGGCTGTCCCATTGATGGGTGTCTTCTCACTGTAAACTCACAAGAATGGAAGGAGTGAGTACTATTTCTGGATTTCTTTTATATGGGACTAATCCTATTCACAAGGGCTCTGCCCTCAGGACACAATCACCTCCCAAAGGCCCCACCTCTTAATGCCATCACCTTGGGGGTTAGGATTTCAACATATGGATTTGGGGAGAACATAAACACTCAGATCAACAGCAACTGGAAAGCAGGGGAGTGGTCCTGCTTCCCAGAGAATCCCGAGCATCACTCTGTCTTGATTGTATGACCATGATATTCCCCTTTATATGGCTTTCAGCTCCACCAGACTGGAGGCCTTCCTGAAATAGGGACTTAGTGTAATCCAATTTTGTATTCCCAAAGTTTAGCACAGAGTAGGTACTCCTTGAATTTGAAATGAAACAAAATTGACTTCTTATGCAAAGGCAATAGATTGTATTTAACAGAAAAGGCTCTGAATTGAGAAGGTGACATCCTCCATCAGAATGTTGCAGAGCTAGATGTCATTTCACGTGGAAGATACTCTGCCAGATTGGCACAAAGCAAAGACAACAGCAATGCAGACAACAACCAAAAAAACCCAAAAAACAAAAAACCCTGCAAAGCCCCAAAAGCTCCCCAACTAGAAAACATAAGACCCTTCCCTTCCCTGCCTAAGCGGAAGACCCTCGATACATGTTTAAAGTGTTTGGTCTAGAAGTTGCCACTAGAACCTCAGTGAATGGTATATGTGATTGTCACACATGGATCTGCCCAGTAAACGGCAAAGGAAAACTTCCTGGGGCTCTAATTCCAGAGTGCTGGCTCAGTCATTCTTAGCAAATTCTTGTGTTCTTGTCACATACTCTTGTGTTGAAAAATTTCATGGGGTATTGTTTTTCATGGGGTATTGTTAGAGTTAGGCCTCGGGACTGAGGGGTACTCCCTTATTATTGCAGTCAAGATTCTGATGCTAATACTCACAGCACAGGAGAAAAATAAAATCCCTATAAACATATAGAACAAAGCTCAACTGAATTGATCATTAAAGAAATTCAAACTAAGTAATGAGAGTTCTTCAACATTTACAGAAATTAATACAATCAACAATATCTGGGTTCAGTGGGGCTTTGAGGAAACATGTATGCCTATGTCCTATTAAGTGGGAGTGCAACTTTGGAGTCTCCACCCAAACCTTATTTCTGGGATTCTGTCACTCAGAAATACCAGCACATGTGCTCACAAATACATTTTCAAGCAGACTCTTTCCCACAACATTTGTAACAGTGAAACATTGGACGCTCCCAAGGTAGGAAAATGGCTTAAAAATTTCATGGTATATTCATGCAATAGTTAGGGAGCAATGAAAACAAATACAATAGGTCTGCATGTATTGACACAAAATGATTACCAGACTCTAGCAACTAAAAAAATGAAACTTGGCTGCACAGGAGGCATCTAGCACTCTGCTCTAGCTCGTTGCCTGCTTGGGTTGGTCCTTGCTTGTACCACACCAGAGAAATAACTAAGTGGCTCTCAGGGATAAAGATGGGAAGGGAAAGGAGAATATAATTTTTTTTCATTTATATTTTTGATTCCCATTTCATCCTTCCTTTCTTCTATTATAATGTACATGAATGTGTTAGTGTGTTCGGGCTACTATGACAAAAATACCATAAACTAGGTAGTTTGTAAACAACAAACTTTTATTTCTCATGGTCCTGAAGGCTGGGAAGTCCAAGATCAAATGCCAGCAGATTTGGTGTCTGGCAGGGGCATGCTTCCTCATTGATGTCACCTCCTAGCTGTATCCTCACATAGTGGAAGGGACAAAGGAGCTCTCTTCAGTTCTTTCATAAGGACACTAATTCTAATCATGAGGGCTCCACACTCATGACCTAATCATCTCCCAAAGTCCTCACCTCCTAATACCAATACTAATATTTTGAAGGTCAAGTTTTCACCATATGATTTTGGGGATTGGGGTCACAAACATTCATACCACAGCAATACGTTTTTTGGGGTTATCACTATTACTTTATTTGTTCTTTTTCAAAGTCCTGGTGTCCAGTAAAAGCAAAACCAGACTTTTTTTTTTTTTTTTTTTTTTGAGACGGAGTCTCACTCTGTAGCCCAGGCTGGAGTGCAGTGGCCGGATCTCAGCTCACTGCAAGCTCCGCCTCCCGGGTTCATGCCATTCTCCGGCCTCAGCCTCCCGAGTAGCTGGGACTACAGGCGCCCGCCACCTCGCCCGGCTAGTTTTTTGTATTTCTTAGTAGAGACGGGGTTTCACCGTGTTAGCCAGGAAGGTCTCGATCTCCTGACCTCGTGATCCACCCGTCTCGGCCTCCCAAAGTGCTGGGATTACAGGCTTGAGCCACCGCGCCCGGCCTAAAACCAGACTCTTGATGTGATGACAGTGCTATGTGTAACACAAGTATGGACAAAGCCCTTTGGTAAGAGAGAAAAAAATGTAACAACAACAATAACAACAAAATCCCATCAGGAAGAGTGGGGAAAGGGGTCACTGAACAGGGAGACCTAAGATTTTGCCTGGCCTTTGACTGGGGGAACTATGAAGGCAAAGCTTTCCAGGCAGAGGCACACAAGAGCCCAAGCTGAGAGGCACGAAACCATGTGAGCTGTGGTGGGTCTGCAGCAGGATGACTTCCTTGGTGCTCAGACAGTTTATTCCACCTTGGGAGGGGGCACCAGAAGCACGGTCTAAGGAACAGCCTGGATTTAGCTCTAGTTGGGGAGCAGCCATGGGGAAAGGCGGCAAGAAAGCTACAATGGATAGTTTGCACATCGTTTTCATCTGACCTGCTGTGGAATGAGGCTCATAACTCATTTACATATGCAGCTATTGAGGTGGACAAAGGAAATCCAGCCAGTGGAAATTCCTGGGAATCCATGATGAGGCCCAAATAGGAAATGCCAGTAAAGAGATTTTACTGGTGCCAACCCCAAATACCAATGTTCAAGCTGTGTTCAGAGAACCTTGATTGCTTGTCAACTTTAGATGAGACACTTTGGCAAATGGTAAATCGATAATAATTAGGGTCCCATTGATATTATCCTCTCCAACCCTTTGCATCTAGCTTGATGCTTCAAGAAACTTTGAGACAGGGATGATTATTCTAATTTTACAGATCTTAAATTGAGGCTCAGGGAGGTTTGGTAAATTCTTCAAGGTCACACAGCTAAGGGAGACAGGATGATATCATAAAATAATCCTTTCAGTTGGAATGATATAGGCCTGTTTTAAAATCTCTATTCCATGACTCACTGTTTGGGTGACTTTGGGCAATTTCCTTTCCTCTCTGCATTCATATTCCTCTCTGTAGAATGTGGATAACTTTACTTCACAGAACTGTTGGAAACATGGAATGAGATTATATATGTTGCCTACTTGCTACCCATATCCCCCTTCTTCCTTAGTGACTCATGCCTAATTTATTTTGGAGGAGGCAGCATATACACCCTATTAAAACATTCAATTTTCCAGTCTCCCTTGCACCTGGGGGTGGCCACATGACATTGTTCTGGCCAATGAAATGTAAGCATAAGTCTCAGGGAAGGGTATCTAGTCCTGAATAAGAAAGCTAAACCTTTTTGGTAAAAGCCTTTCTTCTCCTTTTCTTCCTTCTTGGAATAGGGAAAAGAGACCTGGAGATGCAACAGCCATCTTAGAAAAACAATGAGCGGGTCTTTGATAGTATTGTTGGACTGCTTTTCTTGGAATTCTCATGGCTTGAGACAAGTAGACTGTAGGTAGTTGAAGTGATTTGCAGCTCACCATATTTCTGGCTGATGGAGTAATTAAGGCTTTGACTCATCATACATGCTCAATGAATAGCAGCCATTTTGATCAAGGCAGGGACCTTTCTCTGAACTGTGAGAATTTAATTCCCTGCACCCTACACATAAAACATCATTAACATGCCCAACCATCCCCACCGACACTACACAACACAGCACTCTTCTCTGTTCTCTGCCTTGCTCACCTCCAAAGTTGGCCACATAGCCCTCTCCACCTGCAGACCAGTCTCAGTTCAAATGAGATAACATGTAAAATCCATAGCACAGTGCTTGGCAAACAAGTATAAAACAAATGGGATTGTCCTTTTTTGAGACAGAAGGTTTTAAAGCAACCTCTGCGAATGAGCCTTCCCGCTTCACAAACATGTATGAAAAATTTTAGAGGGCATCATGACCTGCAAAATAAAGAAACCGAAGCAGCTTTTGCATGGCATTCAGATCTCCAACCCATGCCTATAGCTCTGGGCTCCTCTTCCTGAGTCCACAGATAATGTCCCCTCCCCTATAAACTCACAGGAAAGTTTTTGTCCCCATCTGGTATTGCACTCATCTAATCATAGTCATTGTGGTTGCCCTTCCCACTGAAGGTGAGAAATACATCGCATTTTTCTATGTAAGAATTGTAGATCAGCCTCAGTTTAAATGAGATAACATGTAAAATCCATAGCACAGTGCCTGGCACGATATTTATACAAAATTTGTATAAATTTATGGCGTTTAATTTTGTTACATGGATATATTGTGTAGTGGTGAAGTCTGAGCTTTTAGTGTATCGATTACTGGAATAACGTACATTGTACCCATTAAGTAATTTTTCATTATCCACCCCCCTGCCACCTCACACCTTTCCTTGTCTTCAGTGTCTACTGTTCCAGACTCTAAGCCCATGTGTACACATTATTATGTTCTCACCTGTAAGTGAGAATATGCAGTAATTGTCTTTCTGTGTCTGAGTGGTTTCATTTAAAATGATGGCCTCCAATTCATGTTGCTGCAAAAGACATAATTTCATTATTTTTGGGGGCTGACTAGTATTTCATTATGCATATATACCACATTTTCTTTATCATTTTTCCTTGACCCCCTAGTAACCATGCACAGTACAGGTACTCAATTTTTATTATCAAATGACTAAATAAGGTTCTAGTCTATGCCTAGGAGTATTCACATGAAGGTTTTAGCTGTTTCCTGAACACAGTTGAGTATTTCTATGCCTCAACTATTGCACATGCTATTCTTTTGGCTTAGAATTATCTGCATCCATTTTATCCCTGCAGGACTCCTACTCATCCACACACACCTCCTCGAATGTCACTTCCTCCAACTCTCTCAGTTGCTCTCTCCCCTATACTTTTAAGGCATATTACACTTATTTCTACTACAGCATATAACTCACTATTATTGTGTTTTCATCTACATGCTTCTCTTCCCTGCCAGACTGTGAGCTCTTAAAAACATTTACTATTTTCTTCTGTCAATTGTATTCAATATACATCTGGCATATGGTAGATATTGATAATTTTGGTGAATCTGGTTGCACAAAACTTACAAAACATTTTGGCTTTCAGTTGTTGCCACCTCTATTCCTGTAATGAGACTTGTAATATCAGGCATTATGGGGGAAAGTGAAAGGAAATGATCCTTTATTCGGTGTCTACTATAAACCAGGCATTTTTGTTGTCCAAAGTGCTTCCAGATGAAGCATGAACATACTCTCAAAGAGCTATGACTTCATTGTGGAGATATAGTATAAAACACAAATGTTTTAGAGGTTGGTACATTTGTCACTTTAAATCACACCTCCTGGGGTGACTGACTCACTACACATCCATGGCTTTAAGAATTTCAGGAGCCCCCCAATGGCCCTGTCTGTATTGTGACCTCTTAACCCACAAAGACACCAGAGCCCGACCCAAGCTACGTTGGTCAGATTCTCTTTAATAGAAATATGAAAATTGGAATGAGTTGCGGAAGAGATTGGGAGTTGCTGGGGGAAGAGTCACATTTGTGGCAGTCCTCAAGGGTGAAAGAAAGACCGTGAAGAATTTCAAGAAACCAGAATTGCCCTGGGTCCTCCTATCTTGGTAGTTCAGCATTTCCTTTGATTCTCTGAAACACCCCCAGCATTCTTCCAATAAATGTTTCCTTTGCTTAAGTGATAGAAGTCCATTTAAGATGCCTACAAGTAAAAAAAAAAACCATAACCAATGTAGTCCAGATGAGTTTCCTGTTCTGTCTCTGAGTTCGTTAACATTTGCATCAGCTACAAGTGAGAGGAAATCCAAAATAACGGTGGCCTAAAAAGAGCACAAGTTTATTTTTCTCAATGGAATGTAGGCAACCAGGTCTAGTTGCCTGATTCTCAGAGATTCAGGTTCCCTCAGGGATTCTTATTCCACATGTCTCAGGATGGGGCTTCCATCTTGTGGACCAAGATGGCTACTCAAATTTCAGTCATCATGTCATTACTCTAGCTTACAGGAAGGAGGAAGACATGCTTCTCCCACCAAAGATGTATCCCAGAAGCTGAACGCACCATTTTTGCTTAGTTACATAACTCCCATATGCCAATTATCTTCCATTTGCCTCCTCAGATGCACTGCCTACTCCTCGTCATCTTCTCTCTGCATTTGTGGGTTGGCATGTGTCAGCCACATCAGTGGGTTATTGTAACCTTTGGCTTCTATGGTTCTAGCTCAGACAGTTGGGATTCTAGCAGGGGATCAGAAAAAGAGAAGAGTGAGGTCAGGGTATATATTTTTCTGGATCCCTCCCATCAAGGTTTCATTGGCTGGCTCTATCCTTCAACTCAAGATAACTGATCCTTGCAAAATGAATGACACTATTTGACTCTCTCTTTTTCCAGTTTCTGGTAACTCTTACTTCTCTCCATCCCATGAGGCCCCAAAGGAGTTAACAACAGCCTGGCTGACATGAGTTTTGCTTACTACACTACTCTTAAAATTTCTCCATACCCAATCTCAGTCATTAGCCCCTTTATAAATCAATCTTCTTGGAGTTATGCTACTTTGCATATATCATCTGTATTCTGTGGGGACTTTGACACATCCATTTAAGTATAAGGATTTTATTATGGGCCATGTACTCAACCTAAAAACTGAAGGCTTTGTTACTAAAAAAGTACAGGACCAATGTTATAGGATAACTAGCAGTCTTTGCCACACTCCCATCAGTCTTTCATGATCGGTTCTCCTGTCTTTTATGTCTACTTTTTATAGCTTGAATCTTCTATTCCCTAATCTTAATATCCACAATAGAAGGAAATCACCATCTTTCTTACTTCATACATACAAGGCTGCAAGAACCTACAGATCCACGTCTATATGGAAGAGTTATAATTGTTGATTAGTCCTGTTTGACCCAGGCAGGGTAGTAAAATCAACATATGCTTAGTGAATATATGAATGACATGATGAAACTATGTTTTCACTTTTTTCAGTTGAAAACTGGTATATTGTACCACAAAAAGGTTTAACTCCCTTCTAGCTCTGATCTCCAAGTATTATTTTGTCAGTTCTATGTCACAATATTTCATGAGTCATAGAGAGAAATATGGTAAGAGTGGAGGTTAGAGTCCAGAGCACACAGTGGGGGAGACAGACCCAACAAGGAACCTGACATGGTGACCCAGACAGAGCCAGGAGAGAAGCCATAAGCTTGGCTCACACAGATTCTGACTGTGATAAGAGGCAAGAGATGGAAGGCAACTTTAAGAACAGGAAACAAACTCACACATCCAGAGGAAGTGCATAGGTCCGGGCAACGAAAAGCCTGAAATCACATGGATAGCAAGACAAGAGTCAATCCTAACAAAACCAAGGAATTTGATATTTCTTAATAGAATACTCCAGTTTTCCAAGTGAAAACCTGGGTGCTCTCTATGATGGCTACCTCTTCCTTAATTTCTATATCGAATCAATCTTCCAGCTTAATTGACTATGCGTTGTAAATATCTCTCATTGATCTACTTTTCTTGATTCCCATTTCCAATAACGTAGCTTAGGCCCATGTCATCTTTTGCCTGCATTAATGCTACAGCTTCCTGATGGATTATTCTTTCCCCGCTAGAGCCCCATTTTCCAAACATCTTTCCATGACATCTCTCCAGAACATAGATGAGACCATGTTATTTACCTGGGCAAAATGTTCGATAGTTCTCAGTTCTCCTAGAATAAAGTTTAAAATTTTAATAAGACCTTATGTTACTCATCAATTACATCTCTTTTCAGCCTAATCTCACTCCATTCCTCTACTACCCTTGTGACACTTCGGCCACACTGAACTGCTTCCCATTCCCAGAAGAAATTAAATTAGCTTTTGCATATGTGTGCTTTACTTCCAACTCCCCTCACTTTCTTCAGCTGATGCTTTCTTTCTTACTCATCCACTGGGACTTTACTCATAAGCCATCCTCACCCACAGAGTTCATCTTGATTCCCCTACCCTTGCTCAGGCTGGAATAGGTATCCCCCACTTTCGGTTCTCATAACCTCTGGGTTTATCTCTACCGCATTCCTTACCATGATGCATTGTTATTTCCATGTTATTTGCTTATTCCTTTCTGGTCTATGAGTTTCTTAATGACAAAGGCTATATTTCATGCAACATGGTATCCTCAGTGTCTACCACAGAAGCTGACAAAGGAAGTGGTCAAAGCATGCTTATGGAATAAATGAATAAGTGAACATGTCCAGTCATGTGTGGAGAACAATGGGATGATCACCTTCTTTGTCTCAGACACCATACCTCTATTCATGCAGACCAGCCTAGCTTTTTCATTTTGTTTGGTTGTTGTAACATGATTATCTCTACCTCCAGTCTTGAGGTTTGCCCTTCTCTCTTATGTAGAAATAAAAGTGTAATAGTGGAACTTCCATTTCAGGCCATGATGGAATGACAAGAGTCCAGACATATTCTCCCATCATAAACAACAAGAAAACTGGGCGAAAATGACACGAAACAAGTGTTTTCAGATATTGAACAACAGATAGTTCAATACTTAGATTCCTAAGGAAAGGGGGGAAAAGTGAGGTAAGCCCTTGGCCTTCTGTCTGGGATCTCATTCTGGACCCCATGGCAGGTTGAGGAATCTGCAGAAGAGCTCAGCAATCTCACTAAGTTGAGGACAGAGATTTAGTTCAGGGAGGCTGAGGTGACTCAAAATTGTGGAGCAGAGTTTCAGAGAGGAGAGCTGCGTAGAAAAAACACTTCAGAGTCTTTGCTGAATATTAAGTCATGCATGTCTAGGGCAAAACTCCATGAGGCCAGGCAATGAATGGGGAGCTGGAGACTGAGAAATGCCCAAAAATCACAGCAGTGAGAGACATGTAAACTCCAACCAGCAGGAGCAGAACATCCTCACGGATCACCTGGACCTTCAGTAGAGACCACAGAAGTGTCATGACTAGGTGGTGGGATTATGCTTAGAGCCACTGCTTCTCTAGACTTGCCCTAAAAATCTTCAAAACAAGTTGTGGGAGGATCAAACCAATCAACAAGTAACTTATCTAACTGTCAGGAAACACCTTAACTTCTTTAAAGGACAACAAGAAAATCCAGACACTCAAAACACGATATTCAGTATCCAGTAAAAAAAATTACTGGACATGCCAAAAAGTAGGCAAAAGTGATCTGTAATCAGAAAGAAAAATCAATCAGAAAATCATAGAAATGATCGAATTAGCAGACAAAGACTTTGAAACAGCTGTTAAGTTCTGTCAAAATGGGCGAAAGTAAACATATATGTAGTAAAGATATAAATGGAAGATACATTTTCAAAAGACAAAATGAAACTTCTAGAGATTAAAAAAATACAATATATGCCAAGGAAATGTCTTCTGGAAAGATTGAAAGCATATTATATATTGCAAGAGAAAATACTAGAAAACTCAAAGACTAGTAATAGAAACTATTCAAAATGAATCATATACAAGAAAATGACTCAAAAAATAATGAACAGTGTCTCAGGGACCTGTGGGACAATTTGGAGCGGTATAACATAAAGTTCCAGAAGGAGAGGCTGGGGCAAGGGAAAACAGTAGAATATTTGAAGACATGATGGCTAAAATTTTCCAAATTTGATGAAAAATGTAAGCTCAATGAATCTCAATTAGGAAAATGAAAACTCCACCAGAGCAAATTATAATCAAGTTTTTGAAAACAAATGATTCAGAGAAAATCTTAAAAGTAACCAAAGGAAAAAAGGCACATTATGTATAGGGGAACAAAGATAAAACATAGGTTCAGACTTCTCATCTGAAACTACACAAGGAAACAATGGATCATGTTGTTTAAAGTGCTGAACGAAAGATCAAAACAAACTGTTGGCTTAGATTTCTAGATCCAGTAAAAATATTCTTCAGAAATAAAATTAAATAAATACTTGGAGACAAATGTGAGCTGGGGTAATTTGTTGCCAGCAGACTTAAACTGTAAGAAACATTGAAGAATATCCTTTAGACAGAAAGGAAATTTCAACAGATGGAAACTTACATGTAGAAAAGAAATGGAGAATGCAAGGTATGGTAAATGTGCAAGGAAATGTAAAATGGACTCTTCAAAACAAATATAATAATATATTTGCAAGCTTATAATATATGCAGAAGTAAAATGTGGAAGAAAAGACAGGAGAGGGAAAATGGTAGTATATTATGGTTTTTATATGTGAAGTGGTATAATACTATTTGAAGGTAGATTGCGATAAGTTGAGGAAACCTATAGTAAACCCTAGAGCAGAGAATGGCAAACTTGTGTAAAAAGCCAGATAGTAGAAATTCTAGGCTTTGCATGCCACATGGTCTCTGTCACAACTACTCAGTTCTGCCATTGTAGCATGAAACTCATCAGCTAGAGAGACAACCATAGGCAATACATAAATGAATGAGTGAAACTGTGTTCCAATATAATTTTATAAAAGCAAGTGGTGGGTCAGATTTGACTGCAGGCTGAAGTTTGCTAACCCCTGCCTTAAAGCAAGAACTAAAAATAAAATAAAATAAAATACTGGGCTAATAAGACAGTAGTAGAGATAAAATGGAATAGTAAAAAAAAAAAAAATTCAATCCAAAGGAAGGTGGGAAAAAACAAGGAAAGAAAAAATAACACATGGGACTAATAAAAATACAAATAAGCAAGATGGTACATTGAAGCACCACAACATTTCTAAATATATTAAATGCGAAGCACCACAAGATTGCTAAATTCAATTAAACCTAGTTGAAACACTCAAAAGACAGATATTTTAAGATGAGATTAAAAAGCAAAGCTCAACAATATGTGGTCTATTAGAAATCTATTGAAATACAAAGTCTTATAACAAAGGGGTAGAAAAAACATACTGTGAAAATATAATAATAAAGCTGGAATGGTTGTAATAATAACAGACAAAGTAGACTTCAGCATAAATGGCATGGCCAGAGATAAAGAAGGATGCTTCATAATGATAAAGGGATCAATTTATCAAAAGGATACAGTAATCCTAAATCCCACCCCAGAGCTTCAAAATTCATGAAGCAAAAACTGACAGAAAGAAGAAATAGATAATCTACAATAATATCTGGAAGTTTCTAATACTTCTTTCTCAGTAATTGATATCATAGATATAAAGAAAATCAGCAAGAATCTAGTAGACTCTAACAAAGTTATTAACCATTTTGATATTATTGATATCTATAGAACATTCCACCAATATCAGAATATACCTTCTTTTTAAGTGTACTTGGAACACTTAAGATATATTATATACAAGGCAATAAAAGAAGTCCCGGTAAATTTTAGAGTATTAAAAGTATTTAAAGTATGCTCTTTGGCCACAGTAAGAATATGTTAGAAATCCTTTTTCTAGGCACATGTCTGGAAAATCCTCAAATATTTGGAAATTATATAAGATAGTTCTCTATAATGATCAGAAAATGAATCACAAAGAATATTAGAAGACACATTGTAGTGAATGAAAATGAAAACACACTTTATAATTTGTGGGATGCCGCTAAGACGGTGACCAGGGCGTTCATGGCTTTGTTTATATTGGAAAATTAGAAATGTCCAAAATCAATGACCCACCTTAAGATGTTAGAAAAAGAAGATTGACCTAAACGCAAATCTGTATCATTACACATTTGAAGAAAATGATACATATATGAACAGAAATTGGCTGGGCATGGTGACTCGCAATGGTAATTTCAGTACTTTGGGAGGCTGAAACTGGAGGATTGCTTGAGCCCAGGAGTTCAAGACCATCCTGGGTAACAAAGTGAGACCCTATCTTTACAGAAAATAAAAAATAAAAAATAATTAGCCAGATATGGTGGTACACACCTGTAGTCTCAGCCCAGCTACTTGGGAGACCGGGGTGGGGGATGGCTTGAGCCTGGGAGGTGGTTGAGACTGCAGTGAGCCATGATTACACAATTGTACTCCAGCCTGTGTGACAGAGTAGGACTCCGTCTCAAAAAAAAAAAAAAAAAAAAACCAGAGAGATTATAAAACCTAGAAAAAAAAATCAAGGAATCCAAATCCAAAAGCTGAGTTTTTGAAAAGATAAATGAATTGATACATTTCTGGTAGAGTCATGAACTAGCAGAGGAAGAAGATATGAATGTTAAATAAAAGGAATTAAAAAGGAGCCATAATTGCAAATCTTACAGAAATTAAAAAGATAATAAGGTAGTATTATAAACAGCCTTATGGCAAAAATTCAACAATTTACATGAAATGTATCAATTCCTTGAAAGACTCTTAACTACCAAAGCCGACTTCTGATGAAACAGAAAATCCGTATTGCTCTAAATTTATTATAGATTTTATTACCGTTATTAAAACTTTTCCATAAATAATAATAAAGACTTCCAAGGTAAATTATCAAACAGTTAAGGAAGAAATAGTACCAGTCCTACACAAACTGTTTCACAAAAGAGTGGAAGAGGGAATACTTCACAAATCATTTCATGAATCTAGCCTTACCCTACTATCAAGACCAAAGAATTTATGAAAAAAAAGAAAACTACCAGCGTATCCTTTGTGAACCTAGATGTAAAAATCCTTTTAAAGAGTAGTAAATAAAATCCAAGAATATGTAAAAAAGGATAATATACCACTTCCAACTAGGGTTTCTTCCAGAAATACAAGGTTGGTTTAATATTTACAAATCAGTTAATGTTATTTTACATATTAACAGAAAAAAGGAGAAAAATTCTGCAATGGATGCAGAAAAAACATTCTATAAAATTCAATATCCATTTATTACTTTAAAAAGGCAAGCTACTCAAGAGCTAAAAATAAAAGGATACTTCCTCAACCTAATAAAAGGTGTCTGTGAAAAATCCACTAACATACAAAAAGGAGAATGGCTAACTAAATAAATACCTTCATCCTAAGATAAGGAACGCGACCATCAACTTATTACTTTATATCCCAACACAAAAAGTTACTTGAAATGGGTCATAGATCTAAATCTGAATCTAAATCTCCAAATCTAAATCTATATCTAAAACTAGAAATTCCCAGAAGAAAACACAGGGCAAAGTATTTACAATCTTTATGTTAGCAAATATTTCAATGGAAAATATGCAGTATGAAAACATTGGACTTAAAATTTTAAAATGCTTCTCCAAAGAGAGACTCAAAAGAATAATAAGGCATTTCATAGACTGGGAAAAATGTTTGTCATAGATAAATCTGACAAAGGACAAGTATTCAAAGTTTATAAAGAACTCTTGCAACTCATCAGAAGACTGAAAAAAAAAATTTAAGTGGGCAAAAACTTAGAACAGGGACTTTCCAAATGAAGATACATGATTGGTCAATAAACGTATGTGAAGGTAACTAATATTACTAGTTATCAGAGGAATGAAAATTAAAATCACAGTGAAACACCAAGATATATCCATTAAAATGGCTAAATTTAGAAAGACTGATACTACCAAGTGTTGGCAAGGATATGAAGCAATTAAAATTCTCATATGTACTGGTGGTAACTAAAACAGTATAACCACTCTGGGAAATTGCTAAGTGAAACGGGGTTCTTACATCCCAGCAATTTCACTTAAAGGTGTTTACATAAGAGAAATAAAAACATACATCCACACAAAGATTTGTATACAAATGTTCAGAACAGCTTTATTGATACAGTTCCTAAATTGGAAATGACCTGAATGACCATCAACAGGTGAATGGGTAAACACATTACTCCTCAACAAATAATTCAACCAACCAATCTACTGAAAAATGCAACCACATGGAGGAACCTAAAATACTATTATATACAAAGGTATATATACTGTATAATTTCATTGATATGAAACTCTAGAAGAGACAAATCTAATCTACAGTGACAAAAAGTTGTTTGGCAGTTGTCTGTTGCTAGGGGTGTTTAGGGTTGATCAATTGGCTAGACAGAAAATTTTTAGGTGACAATGGTGGATATCTTTCTTGATTGTGGTGGTGATTACATAGGTACACACATATGTCAAAAATGATTCAACCATACACTTAAAATGGGAACATATTTTTATATATAAATGATATTCCACAAACCCCAAGTTTCCAGAAGCCTTCCCTAGAGTTCCCAAGAGAGGTGCACTCGAGTTTCTGGAGCTCACCCTATGAACTCATCCACCTCAGTTCTCACCCATTTCTCACTCCCTCATCCCTGCTTCTCATGGCTGTCCCAGTTCTCTCTGGCGTATTTCACTGGAAAATCCCTGCATGCTCCTCTCTCCTTTATCTCCCAATGCACCACCAACATGACACTGCTCTGTAAAGAGCATTTTACCAAAGTTTTGGTGATAAAAGCGGAAAGTCACATCACAGGAGAGGAAACAATTAAGACTAAATGTCAGACAGCATGTCAGTGGTATTCATCCTCCACCCCTTGAAGTCTATGACTCACTGCCCCTTCTCTCTTGGCTGCAGCCTCCTTCCATGGGGCTGGGCCCTTGTTCCTTTCTCTCCCTAATTCATGGATGTAAGACTCTGACAGGGGTTGACAGTGGAAAAACTCTCTAGTCCTATTATGTTGTAAAAGGGAAAAATGTAAATCTCATCCTTTCTTGCCCTTTCTCATCAAGAGGAGCCCTAACACCTATAATTGCATACCCCCAAAAGCCAACTAGAGTAACTTTTTTTTTTAGCAAAAGAAGATTTACTTTCTTAAAGAAAGTTTTCCTAGATTTGTGTTTTTCACCTGGAACCCTTACTAAAAATGCAAACAACTGTGCCCACACCAAATCCAGTGAAGAAGAATTTCTTGGCTTGGGACCTGGTAATCTGTATTTCAACTAGCACATCCCCTCACTGAACTCTCCCTACTTTGAATTCTTAGGCAGCTTAAAACAGAAAAAAAAAAAAAAAAATGCTGCTTGTTTTGTGGTTACTAAATTATCTAAGTATATTCTAATAAATGTCCTTTAAGCCAGAAGTCTCTCATCCTTGATTTCAGTAATTGATATTTGAATTCTTTGTGCAGGACTGGTCTATCTCCCAATCTATCCCCACAGCCCACACTTGGAGCACAAGGAAAGTTTTGGACCACCAGTCCCACAATGCTGCAATAGGGGCAGAACTACAAAAATACAGTTAAAATACAGTTTTGTCATAAGCCTTCCTTGGGGCTCCCAGATTGCATTTAAAGCTGGTGGCCTGGGAAACATCTTATAACCTCATACTGTGATGTCTGTCTGTAACTCCTTAAAGTTATAAGTCACTGCAAACAATACCCCTGCTCTGAACCACAGGTTACTGTAAGTTGCTCATGCCACCAGGAAGTTTTGTGGCAAGTCCTAAAAATGCAAATCATCCTACGGAATCTTTAGATTGGCAAGATCTAATTGAAGTCGTTAGACAAAGTTCTGGAAAGGTGGTCTGGGTGCGTGCTCTGTCTAGAACCATAGAATTGCTTAAGGAAAAACCTTGAAATAGCAAATGACAAGACTTTCCTTGAGGTTCGCAGATGTTATCCACAAATGCTAGAAGCATGCCAAGGACGAAATTTCATTTTATGGGTCTCTTATCAGTGAGCAGATAAAGATCAAGAATCAACACTAAACATGTGGCTTGATGTAAATAAAATTTTTAAAGCCCTTCTGTTTTCCATTCCAATAATTGCTTACAGCACAATTCTTTTTTTTCCTCTAGATTTTGTTGAATTGCTTTGATTCCTCCTGAGATTATGAATGTAGAGACCAAGGTATAGATGTATTAAACTTAGGCATTAGCCAGAGACCTTTCGGAGGTACACTGTGTATCTGCTCATGAAAATTATGGTGATCCTCGTGGCCCACAGATAACCTCGCTTAGTAGGCATCCATCTAGTCTTTTAAATGTAAATATATTTGCACTTTTCTATTGCATATTTTGAATCTCCCTGAGTACAGTTGACATACAAGTTTTTACTAGCCATGAGAATGTTATGATTCCATGGATAATAATGGCAGCTAACATTTATTTAATGCCTCTATGTTCATGCCACCTTATGTATTTATTATGCCCTTCAGTCCTCAACACAATCCTATGGAAAACGTTATATGTTCACCTCATTTTGCAAATGAGGCTACTGAGGAAAAGTTGCCACAACTATAGATTGAGGGCCAGAAGGTCCAACTTCAAAGCATTCATGCCTAACTATGATGTTATACTCACTCGAGAGATATTTGCTGAGTGTTTACTCTGTGCCAGGCACTGTGATAGGCTCTGGAAATAAAGCAGAGACCAAAAGAGACAAAGAGTTCTGCCCCGATGGAGCTTACATTTTGTCTCACATCTATCATGTGAATTTACAATAATTTACCTAACAAATCTCTGTTGTAGGATGTTTAAACTGCGTCTGATTTAATGACCTTAAAAAATTAAAAAATTAAGTGTGAGGGAGAGCATTTTGATTTGTAAATCTCTGTGTATCCTAGCCTCTGCTTAATTTGTTAGGAGAGTTTTCCAGAATGGGAATTATAAGGATCAAGGATATGAATATTCATTTGCGTTCTTGATTCATATTGCTAAATAACCCCTGGCAATGGTGTAACAATTTACACTTCCATCAACTTCGGCAGTTTTGAGAATGTCCATTTTTCCATGCCCTTTCCAACATTCTTTCTCTCTTTTTAATCCTTGTCTACCTGATGTCACATTTATAGCTCTGTAATAACAAAAATGGTACTTGCTGACTTACTTTTATTTAGAGAAAATGAATTTCCCTGATTCAAAATAGTTGAAGAATGACCATTTGTTTTAAAAACACCTCACCTCCCCTCATAATCAAAAGGAAGAATTAAATACTTCCCTCACAGTGCATATGAATATCTTTATTCAAGTCTCAATTGTGTCTGAGAAACTTATCTGATACTGAAAGGCCTTGTGAACATAGAAATCTCTGTGGAATGGCTCACGGGCACCTGTAACCATTGTGCCTGTGAGTAAATTGGCTTTTGTTGTGAGGTAGTGACTTATCCACCCTGAAGGAATCTAAAACCATGCCACTCTGCTGGAATGACATTTGATCTGTCCCGTTTTAGAATCTTCCTTGCTTGCACTACCTCTCTTAACTAAGTGCAACTTTTATCTTCTTGGAATTTCCAGAGCACATTTTATGTATCTCTGCTATGATGCTCAACATAGGTTAAATATGTACTTTTCTTAGTTCTTGGGCTAGAAAAATAGAGTTAATGGCACCTGCTATATAGATCTGTTGAGAGAATTAAAATGAATCAATGCACACAAAGCACTTAGCACAGTGCCTAGCACAGAAATACCGTCAACAAATGTTTGTTGAATGAAGGAATGAATAGTCAATGCGTAATAATTCTTAGATGCTGTCAGTGGCTGGCAAGTAGTTCTCAAACCTTAGTGTACATAAAATTAGTGGGGGGAACGTGTGAGAATGCAGACCCTGAGACCCCACCTCCAGAGATTGTAATTCAAGAAGTCTGGAGTAGAGGCCCAGGAATCAGGGTGACACTGAGACGGGTGATCCAGACATCATACATAACTTAGGGAATCATTGGTTAGCCTGTGAGCTCTGTGGTAGCAAGGAAACTATGATATTCATCTCTAATTGACCCTACACCTATCGATCCCAGTCCTTGGTATGCAGTAAGTGCTCAAGGAGAGGTAACTTGAGTTTCAGCCTTGATGGTGGAGGAGGGGTTGTTTCCAGTCCTGTCAATACAAAGTAGACAGACAACTGATGGTTCTAGAATGTTTGGACCCTAATCTCTCTCCAGACATGATCTCAAAAATATGGCTGCTATTGTCCTGAAGCAGAATTTCCCCAACGCTCACATTCTTCTATGTCCCCCTAAGCAGGACCAAAATTTGAGCACTTTACTATGTACCAAGTGTTTTATTTGATCTAATCCACATGATAGCTCTGTGGGCGGGGAAACTGAGGCTTAGAGAGTTTGTTACCTGTCTGGAGTCACACAACAAATAAGTGACAAGGGGGTTCATTCTAGGCATAAACCATTGCCAAATCTGAGCACCTTTCCCATAGCTCCCTAGTGGGATGGAGGAAGGCAACTGAGAAACATCGCCCTTGGCCTGCCGGGGCAGGTGAAGTGTGGGTTCCAGTGAGTATGAGTGTGTGTGTGTGTGTGTGTGTGTGTGTGTGTGTGTGTGTGTTGCCAGCAAATTCCTGATTAGAGGTACCTGCATAAAACAGAGGAGATTTTTCCCTTGTAAGTAGATACTATAAATATAGGTTATTAAATAACCCTGACTTCATCCCTAACTAACCAGCCCCTGCCAGTTTGCATGCTACTCATGTGTACAGCATGACTCAGAGGACCCTCAGGGAGCAGGTGGGCTAAAAATCTATCAGACAATAATAATTTTCATAGATGGGAGCTCCCCAGCTTCCCAGTTGGCTGTTCAGTTGATCATGAGTCATGAATTTCCTTTTTAGGGTAATATTTACCATAGAGCATGGCTGGTTATAGGGAATACGTAATATCCATTTATCTGATGGGAAACATGTTATTAAAACATTACCTAATGATAGATTTACCTGATAAATAATCCTTGGGATTAAACAAAAAAGGCTGGGGAGGGGCTAGGGAGTGATTGAAGGAAGCAGAAAGGTGAACAGGAATAAGCCATGGCTCGGTCGTAAATAAAGAGGGCATTTGTTCAGAGCTGGGTGTTGAAAGGATCCTTACTGTAATAATTAGAATAGAGAAGAGAAAGGGAGAGACAGAGAGACTTAGTCAAAGATAGATTAAAGGAGGAGGGAATAAGGACGAACATAGGAAATGGTTAATAACATAATAATAGGCATCTTTTAAATGTATTGTTAGTATGTTGAGGCACTGAGCTAATTCTTTTACATATATCATCACTTCTATTCTCATGAGAACCCCAGGGAACACTCCCACTACCACCCTTATTTTTTATTCCAGCCAGTATAGTAAAGCAGTTGAAAGCACAAACCTGGAGGTAGAGTGTCTGAATTGGCGTGTCAGCTCTCTATTTATTAGCTGTGATCCCTGAATTTTTCTGTGCCTGTTTTTTCATCTGTGAAATGAACATAATAATTTTGCCCACTTTTAGAGGGTTGTTTATAGGATTAAAATGGTTAATTTAACAATTACTTACAATAGTGTGTGGCACATTTTAAACAATAAATTCAGCTACTATTTCAACTGCAGCTGAGGAATCTGAGCACAGAAGCTAAATCACTTGTCCAAGATCACAGAATTAGAAAGTGACAGAGCTGGGACCTGAACCCAAGTCTGTCTGATTCCAGAACATGTGCTCTCAATCTCTCTGCCTTGGTTGATGGGAACAATAATGGTGGGCACTAGAAATACCACAGAGCATCTTTTCCTAATGCACAGGATGCCAATACCCTCCATTTGAGTCAATCAATTTTAAATTTTTGGGTCATTTTATAACCAGAGAGTACAATTTAGAAACAACCCTAGAGGGCATCTCATCCGAAGATTGTGAACTGTTAGCCCAGGCATCCACTCATTTCCTACAGATATGATTTGTTTGTTCTGCACAGTGTTGGCTAGTGCAGAGCTATGAAAGCTTTTGAATCAGTTATTCAAATGAAAATTGTGAGATTTCACGAAAAACAAACAAACTAACCCAGAGGTATATATTCTCTAGAAAAGTTGGAGGATCTTGCAACACCAGACTCCTATCCTTACGTGTAAGAGTCAGGTGTGCTCAGAAGCCTCTGAGTCTGTTCTCTTCACTTTCAGCTGTCTCCTGCATTGGGCCCACTTCAGATGTTTGTGTTCACAGAACTGTCCATGTAGACATCAAATCTGGGACAATAGAACCCCTGTTCCTCAAACTTCCTCTTTTTAGACTTAATACCTTCCTCAATACATTTTTCCAAAGGATGGGATCTTAATCCTCTCCCCAGGCTGCCTTCCTCTTCTAAAGCCTTACATGGATCCATGCCCCTCTCCTAGCATAAGGCACTGAGAGAACCTGATTCCTTGGGTGGAGTCTGACCAGCACAGAGTACTGGGGAATAGCCAACTCACTTCCCCTGAGGCCTCCCATTCGACTGTCTCCTGTTAGACCAGCCTCCCCATGTTAAGGAGGACTTCCATGTGGCTCTCCTGAGCTTCCCCGTGACAAGGAAGTTTGGGATATTCCAGAAAGGCAATCTGTCTCAGGGCCTTCACTGGGCATTGGAGAAGCTTCTTGTCTGAGGTTACCTGTTATCTCTGAAAGTTACAGGGTTTCTCTTCCACTACAGCCAAGCCCATCTTGTTCAAGTGTTTTCAAGATCGCAGTGACACTCACTTAACTTGTACAGCTGCAGTGACACCCAGCTAACTTCAGAGACTCCAGCAGGAGCCTCCAATTCAATAGCTCAGTAATTCCCCATCCCCAGTGAAGACTTCCTTCATGTCAGGCTCTGTGCTTCTGCCACATTCTCAGGAGCAGGTGCTGCTAACCTTGCTTTGAGTACCAGGCTCTCCTATTTAATCTTCATGACTACTCTGTGAGGCAGGTGTTAAGATCCCTATTCTACAAATGGGAAAACTGAGTTTGAGCAAAGTTAGTATCTTGTCCAATGGCAAGTCTGTCTAATTCCAAGGTTCCATGTTCTTTACAGTCTGGCAAATATAAAAACTCAGATATATACAGATATATACTATGGAGGAAAGAATATAACAACATAATAAATCCTCCATAAGATAAGAGGTAATTCAAAAAAATGTGAGATAACATCTTATAGAGAAGATAGCTCATAGAGGATTGAGATAGCTCAGAGCTCCATAGAGAAGGTAAACTGGAGTAGATCCTTGAGAAATGGGGACCATCTTTAGGGTGGAAGAGAAGATTACATATGGAGGCCACAGCAATACACAGTGTTGAATGGGAAAAATCTTAGGATATATAATTTAGTTTACCTGACTTGGGATATCTTTGCAGTAATGAAGAGAAAGATAAGGCTAGATGATATGTGTTTCTCTAAGAGGCAATGAGGAATCCCAGATGGAGTTGGAGCAGTGACCAGTCATAATCATTAGCCCCAGAGAAAGACACGCTCTCCTCCCCCACTTCCTCCTTCTGCTGGTGTTGTGTCCTCCTGCTACAGACAGGCTTTAGTGTGGGGGTCCACAGAGGCAGTCATGCGTACCAAAAAATGTATGGGCTTTGAAGATTGACTCCAGCTGGGGCAAGGAGAGTTGGGAGTTACTGATAGAGAAGGGGGCATTTGACCAGAGTTGTGAAGGACAGTTGAGCTGTCAGCACTCAGAGATGAGGGCAAAGGACATCCCAGGTGGAGGGACCAATGGAAGCAAAGGGACAGAGGCAGGAATTTAGCAGGCACATTTGGAGAGCAGTGAATAATTTACTCTTCCCGAAACAGAAAGTTTGTGAGAGGACAAGAGCTGTGAAGTAGGTATAAGGCAGAAATGATAGATTTTTGGCAAATGACAGAATAAGGGCTCCTTTTCTCATCTGAAACCCAAAGTTGGCCTGGACCCACTTTGAGCAAGGGAGTGATATTGAAGGCTTGGGCAATAGCTGGCAGTATGGATCAAGGAGAGGGAAGGAGACTAGAGACAGACACCAAATAGAGAGCTGACCCAACATTTCTGGTGAGATGTAATGAGGATACTGGAACTGTGCCAGTGAGAATGTAGCATTCTTTCTACCTCAGACTCCAGGAATATTGTAGCCTGGTTGTAAGCAAGATATATTCCTGTCATTATCATCATCTCCTCCTCCTTCCCATCCCCTTCTTTTCCTCTTCCTTTTCTTCTTCCTAGTCTTTCTCCTCCTCCTCTTCTTCTGCCTTTCTCCTCCTTCTCTTTGCTTTCTCCTCCCCTTTCCCTTTCTCGCCTTCTTCTGTAATTATGTACATCTCAACAACTACTCAAATCTACTTTCACAATTATTCACTCATTTGGTTGATCAGAATGTTTTTCAACTCTATAAGAATTAGAATTGGATTCTACTGGGAGTAACAGAAGACCCAAAATAATGATAAGCTTCCTTCTCCGTCTCCTCCTGTATGCAGCACAGGCCTAGTATGGCAGCTCCCTGATTGTCAGACCCAGGCTCTTTCTATCTTATTGCTCTGCCCTTCTCAACTCATGGTTTCCATCTCATCACTGAAGATGGCTGTTCAAGCTTTAGTCATATCTGTTTTTCAGACAGCAGCATGGCAGAGGAGGGCTGGGGAAGGGCACACTCTCCGCTTTAAGGACACTTCCTGGAATTTGTACACTGCAGTTCTGTTTATATCCCATTAGCCAGATATTGGTCCTTTGTGTTTCTTAGTCCTTTTTCCACTTCTGTGTTTCAGATTGCCAGGCCTAGGGCTCAGGGAGACTGAGAAATGAGGGCTTTGTTGCCACTTGCTGGAATTGAGACCTGCTAGTGTGGCAAGGAGAGATCTCCTTGATCTTTCATTTTGAGGACCAGGAAGAGGAAAGTGATTACATTACTGGCAACACCAGCAGACATTTTCTTACCACTGCCTGTATAGGCCTGTGCCGTATGCTCTGGGGAGTATGGAGAGTTATTGAATGCCATATCTACCCTCAAGATGCTTAAATGCTCACAAACCGTAGAATCCCCCAGCTGGAAGGGATCTTAGGGATTGTCTAGTCCAGGCCTCTCTCTACTTCATTTACAATGGAGTAGAAGAGAGGCCTGGACTAGACAATCATCTAGTGCAATTATGATGTGCGTCTCCAGAGTTGGGGGCTACCATCTGAGCAACTTACTCTGAGTCAACAATGGTCATTTCCTACACGGAGTGACATGTGCAACCCTGTAACTTCTACGTAGCAGCTCTCGGTGTTTTCAGGAAACAGGTCTTGCTTATTCTTCATTCTACAAAATAAAGTATTTGCTCTGTGAAGGCAGCCCTCACATCTGTTTGTCCATCTGTCTGTCCCCTGCTTTCCCAACCAGTCTCCTCTTTACTAAAAGGGGTGAGCTGTAAGTTTAAGCTCACACACTTTGGAGCTCTCGGGCCTGGCCCTCACACTTACCAGCTGTGTGACCTTGATTGAGCAAGTGACTTACACTCTCTGAGCCTTCATTTTTCCATTTGTAAAATGAGGCTAATATTAATATTACTCACCTCATGACATTATTGTAAGGTTTAAGTGAGCTGATGAATGTAAAACACAGAGACTGACACCAAAGACAGCAGTTGTTATCATTACTTATATCTTTATAATTAATAATAATGAAACGTCTGGTCCCTCTTCTCTCTTGAGTAACTTGTGATATTAGCTAATAAAGGAAAGGAAACTTTTAACACTTGGGGGGAAATTAGCATAAAAATGCTGCCTACAAGTGTGAGCAGGAGTCATACTTTTTGTTCCTTTTACCAGTGCCACTGGATCCCTAATGCTGTTCATAGAAAAATCACCTCCTGGGGTCGCCAGTTTGCTGTCTCCACTTGCAAACTGCCTCCTGGGAGGTTCCATCTGTTACAATGGGTATTGGCATTCCTTGGCTATTTTTTTTTTTTTTTTTTTTTTGGTTAGCAGAAGCAGACAGAACACAAATAAACAAACATATTGGAGAATTCAGATTGTACAGTAGAGGGAAAAGAAGTCAGGAAGACTGGGATTCTGAATTCCACCTTACCACCCACTGGCTGGGTGGCCAGGGATAATTTACAGTGCCCTGTGGGCCTCTCGGATTTTTGAGAGCCTGTTCAGCAACAGCATCCTGTGACTAGAGAAAGGATTTGCAATGGCCTGGATTCCCCTGGAATCTCTTTCTTCCCACCTAGGGCTGGTCCAGGTGGGACCAGCATCTGGGCGGAGGCTGGGTACATGCCCAGACAGCCCTGTATGGTCTGTGAGCCAAGCATAGCCTGCCTGCTACCAGGGTGTGATTGTTCTTGTGATTTGGCAATACCCGGCAAACATGTCCCATCGGGGCTGAGCTAAAAATAGGTCCTACGCATGGGGCCCAGGAAAATCAGCAGCCCAGCACACAGGAGGTTGCCCAACAAGGCAGAACCAAGCTGCCACCAGCACCTCGGTGGCACGATGACCAAAGAGAGGAGGTTTGGCCAATTTTTCAACATGTATCCTCCTTTTTCACTCTCCTCTGGTATCAGGGCCAGTATCTTCCCACTCTGTTGTCTCCTTCTCTTCTACTTCTGGATAACTTGATTTCTGCGGAGGTACTGAACACAGGCATGGTATGGTGAAAAAAGCTGGTGTTTGGGCATTAGTGGGCTCAGGTTGAAATCTTGGCTCTACTATTTTCTAGCTGTTTGACCCATGAGCCTGAGACCCTTTTAAGGCTCAGCTGCCTCAGTGAAATAGTGGCGTTAATTATCCTTAATTATGAAAATTTTTATGAGTTACTAAAAGCAGTTGGTGTCTAGAGCAAGGTTCTCAAAATTTATCATACATGATAATCACTTGAGGAGTGGGGAAGCTTGTTAAAATAGAGCTAGGCCAGATGCAATGGCTCATGCCTGTAATCCAAGCCTTTTGGAGGCTGGGGCAGGAGGATTGCTTGAGCCCAGGAGTTTGCCACCAGCCTGGGAAACATAGTGAGATCCGGTCTCTCCAAAAAAAAAAAAAAAAAAAAAAAAGCTGGGTGTGGTGATGTGCACCTGCACCTGAAGTTCCAGCTACTTAAGAGGCTGAGGTAGGAGGATCGCTTGATGCCAGGAACTAGAGGCTGCAGTGAGCCATGATCACACCACTGCTCTCCAGCCTGGGCAGCAGAGCAACACCCTGTCTCAAACAAAAATAATAATAAAATAAAATAAATAGTAAAAAGCAGAGGGCCCCACTGTACCCCACCCCCACTTTCTGATTGGGTGGGTTGGGGAGCATGGCCTTGATGCTGCTGGTCCAGCAATCATGGCGAGGAGGAGCACGAGGTTAGAGGTCAAGTATGTGAGTTCTGGAGCCCAATCATGAGGGTTCAACCCTGAGCCCCGCCCCTCTAGCAGAGTGTCTTCGGGCAAGTTCCTGAACCTTTCTGAACCTTATTTGGAAAATGGGAGAGTAATTGTTACTTTATAGTTGATGCAAAGATTAAGTGAGTTAATTCATATGAAAACACTTAAAACAGCATCTGGCAAACAGTAAGCTTTGAGTGAACATTAGCTTTTATTAGTATCACAGAGTCTGCGCAGGGTTCAGTATGTGTTCTTTTCCTGCTCTCTCCCTGCAGTTATTGCCAGTTTCGCTTGCACTTCTGTCTCTAGGCCACCCCTCCCAGGGTCTATGCTCTGAGCATTGCCCTTCTGCATGGAAGGGCAGGCAGGCATATGCCGGGAGGATCTGGGGCCACCAAGGAGCACAGACTGAATGTTAAAATTTAGAGATCACAGAAGAACCTGAAGCCCTCAGACAGGAATGGGCTTACCCCAGGGTATCCGTTCTGGAGCAGCAAAACTAGAACTTGACCCAGGTTTTCTGTCTTCCCAGCCAGGACTCTTCCCATGACATCATGGCCTGTCCCCTGTTACACAGCCCTGGCTATTCCTGAGAGTGCTTAGGAAGCAACCAACTCCCGATCCCACTCCTACACCATTGTTTGCTTGGCATTTGGGAGGTTTCTCCTTTGATTGTTTGTGCTTGAGGAGGACACAGTGGTAAACATTTAACATCTGACTATAAATGACTATTTGCTTTTGGATTTTTTTTTTCCCTTTGGGCTAATGTCCTCAGAATGGAATTACTGGGTCAAAAAGTGCAGACAGTGTTATAACAAAAAGAAAGCTGGACTTAGCAACTCTCCCAGGGGGAAGAACTCACTGCTCAGAAACTTGAAGGTGGCTGGGATGTTGGTATCTGAAGCAAGTTAGGGAGTGGAGGGAGAGCCCAGAGCTGAATCTTCAAGTCAGCAGTAGGAGATAACAGTGGCTTGGAGAAGACAGCCCTGGACCGTAAACGGGGTGCCTATCGGCCACTGGTAATTTCCCCAAGAAATGGTGTTTAGACGAACGCCTCTCAAACATTAATGTGTTTAGGAATTCCCTGGGAGATCTTACTAATATGCAAGATAAGATTCAGGAGGCCTGGCGGGGCCAAGAGTCTGCATTTCTAACAGTTCTAGATAAGTTTTAGATAATGCTAATTCTGCTGATCAAGGGACCACACTTTGGAAAGGCAATGGTTTAGGTTACCATGCTTTTGCTCATGGTACTTCTCTTTCTAAGCCACCAGTCCCACCATTTTTTAGACCCAGCTCTGAAGATGTCCCTGGATATACCTCACCAGGCTGGGTTGGGTACCCCTATTCTATGGTACCCTGTACCTATGACTATGACAGCACTTACCTTGCTGTACTAAATTGTCCGTCCCTCTCTCTTCCTAGGGCATGGAACAGTCTTATTCATCACTGTATTCCCAGAATCTAGCACAATGCCTTTTGTGATGTGGGCCTAATTATTATTATTATTATTTATTTATTTATTGAGACTGGGTCTTGCTCTGTTGCCCAGGCTGGAGTTCAGTGGTGTGATCTCAGCTCACTGCAATCTCCACCTCCCAGGTTCAAGCGATTCTCCCGCCTCAGCCCCCTGAGTAGCGAGGACTACAGGCATGCACCACCACGCCTGGCTAATTTTTGTAATTTTTAGTAGAGACAAGGTTTCACCATGTTCACCAGGCTGCTCTTGAACTCCTGAACTCAGGTGATCCACCCGCCTTGGCTTCCCAAAGTGCTGGGATTACAGGCATGAGCCACTGTGCCCAGCCACCTAATTATAATTCTTACTCTAGTGGGTGAATAGATGGATAGATGGATGGATGAATTAATAAATGACTATAAGGAGAAAGGAATAGAAAGTGATGGGTTAGGAAAAGCATCATGAGCAACCAAATTTGGCTTCAAGATCATTATTATCCACTTGGCATTCTTTGAACCATACTCACCTACTGAAAGCCTGGAGTCAGTGACCCTCCTCTGATCCTTGCCAGCTTTTTCTAGGCCCTGAAAAATGTTGACCCTGAACCAAGAGTGAACTCAGATAAATGAATAAGATCCAGGAAGCTTAGAGGTCCTTCACAGGGTGGCTCTAATAAATACCAGAAAACAAATAGCAGGTGTTGGCAATCTTTCTCCTGCCCAAAGAGCTATTTACACAAGTTTCCAAAACAATCCCTTCATCGCTTTACATGCCTATTACATGGTTCTCTTTAGGGAAAGGTCTGGAGTTGGTTAGCTCAGTGGATTGAAGAGTGACTCCCTCAAAGACAAGGGGTGGTGGGAGGGGGCCTTTTTCCTTCATTTTTTCCAAGGCTGCAAACTGACTCCCCAGTCCTGGCCACTGTGTCTATGATCCTTCGTCTTAATGATTAGAGAAAGCATGAGTCAGTGCAAACCCGATTCTCCTGCTCAAAACGAAAGGCAGTGCCATGGAGTAGAATGAACTTGAGCTTTGCTGTCAGACAACCCTAGATACAAAATCGCACATGCCTCAGTCACTTTCAACCATATACTCTTTTTCTAAAAATACTTTTTATTTTGTAACATTTCAAATCTGTAGAAAAGTTGCAAGAACAGTACAGAAAACTCCTGTGTATATTTTGCCCAGATTCACCAATTTTTTAAATCTCTTTTTTTTATTATTATACTTTAAGTTCTGGGATACATGTGCAGAATGTGTAGGTTTGTTACATAGGTATACACATGCCATGGTGATTTGCTGCACCCATCAACCCGTCATCAACATTAGGTGTTTCTCCTAATGTTATCTCTCCCCAAGGCCCCCACCCCACGACAGGCCCCAGTGTGTGATGTTTGCACCACCCTTGCTATGATCATGTGTTCTCATTGTTCAACTCCTAATTATGAGTGAGAGCATGTGGTGTTTGGTTTTCTGTTCCTGTTTTAGTTTTCTGAGAATGATGGTTTCCAGCTTCATACATGTCCCTGCAAAGGACATGAACTCATCCTTTTTTACGGCTGCATAGTATTCCATAACGGATTCACCAATTTTTCACAGTTTGTCATATTTGCTATCTCAGTCTCTTTCTTTCTTCTGAGTTTTTTGTTTCAGTCTTTCTCACTGAAGATGGCAAAAGTTCACTGAAACAAAAATATTAAAATAAAAATGTTATTCAGAAGTCTCAAAACTGAATTAAAAGAAACAAGTAAATTTCAAAATGATACTGTTTGTAAGTTGTAGCATTTATATTTTGAAAACTTTAAAAGTTAAATCTGCACTAAGATTTTTGGGACACTCTGTAATACAGTCATGTATCACTTAACAAAGGAGGTATGTTCTGAGAAATATGGCATTAGGCAATTTTGTTGTTTGAACATCACAGAGTGTACTTACACAAACCTATGTGGTATAGCCTACTGTGAACCTAGGCTATATGGTATAGCACATTGCTGCTAGGCTACAAACCTGTACAACTTGTCACTGTACTGTTGTACAATGGCAGTTTTCACACAATGGTGAGTATTTGTGTATCTAAACACAGAAAAGGTACAGTAAAAATACTGTATTATAGGCTGGCGGAGGGGGCTCATCACTTTAAAACATCCTTAAAACATCTGTAGGTTAAAATAGTGTAATACTACTATGTGAATAGTAGTGATAATCTCAGCACTTTGGGAGGCTGAGGCGGGTGGATCACTTGAGGTCAGGAGTTTGAGACCAGCCTGGCTCACGTGGTAAAACCCCATCTCTACAAAAATACAAAAATTAGCTGGGCATGGTGGCGGGCGCCTGTAATCCCAGCTACTTGGGAGGCTGAGGCAGGGAGAATCAGTTGAACCCGGGAGGCAGAGGTTGCAGTGAGCCGAGATTGTGCCATTGCACTCCAGCCTGGGTGACAGAGTGAGATTCCATCTCAAAACAACAACAAAAACAACAAAAAACAGTATTATAATCTTATGGGAACACCATCATGTATGTGGCTAACCATTGATTGAAATGTCATTTACAGTACATGACTGATTTATATAATAATATATTGTGTATTTTTTTTAACCATTTGAGTATAGGTTGCCTATATTGTGCTCCATATAGCATACCTTTTAATACTTCTGTATATACTACCTAACAACAAGCGTATTCTCTTGTATAACCCCAGTGAAGTTTCAGGAAATTTAAAATTAATAGAACACTTTTTTACATATGGTTCATATTCCAGTTTTTAAAATTGTACCAATAGTGTCTTTTATAGTAGCCTTTGTTCTTCTCCAGTATCTGAAGTAATTATTTGGTATATTTGTTTCTGTTTGTATTTAGTTTTATGTTTTTCCTTGTTGATTTAACTTTGTTTTTTGAATCTGTAGAATATTAACATTCTTCCAAAGTCAAGCTATACAAAAAGGTACACTCAGAGAAGTATTCTCCCTTCCTTATCCTTTTCACCCCATTCTCTCAGGCTTTGTAGGTAACCAATTTTATTGTTTGCTGATTTATCATTCCTGTGTTTCTTTTTGCAAAAGTAAGGAGACAGATACATATGAGTTTTCTTATTTCTCTTTTTTTCTCACAAAAGGTAGCATCCTATATGTATACTTTCATATTTTGCTTTTTTTCTGGCAGTCACTCCAGATGTACTCATGGAAATGATCCTTATTATTTTTTTACACTTGCATATTTGTGGTAGATTATTTGATGCTCCTCTGAGCCACAAATTATCTGCTGCTCCTCCTAGGGAGAGGTAGAGTCTATTTCCTCTCCCTTGAACTTGGATGGCCTTGTGAACTGTTTGAGCAATAGCATGTGGTATATGTAATGTTCTGGGACTTCTACGCTCAGACCTTAAGAAGACCATTGGATTTTGTTTTCTCACCTTTGGAAGGCACCTACCATATTGTAAAGAAGCTCAGGACAGGCCACTGGGTGACGAGAGGTCACATGCAGAGTGGTCCTGGAAAACAAGAGACCATCTTGTGTGTTCCGGCACCAGCTGAATGACCTCAGCCTATCTCATGTGGCCAAGAAGAACCACCCAGGTGAGCCCAGTCAACTTACAGAATCATGAAGAATAATAAGTTGTAGTTTTAAGCCAGTAAGTTTTGAGGTGGTTTGTTACCAAGCAAAGGATAACTGAAACAATAGTGTGCCACTGTAGGTATGCTCAATCTCCCACATTTGAGCATTTAGGTAGTTTTTGCAATTACAAATAATGCCTCAGTGAAAGACCTTGTGCATATATGCATTTTTGTATTATTGGTGGTGTATCTTTAGGGTAAAATTCTAGAAGTAGGATTACTAAATTTCACTTTTGAATTTTTGTCAATTTGATGTGCGAGAAATGGTATCTCAGTGTAGTTTTAATTTGCATTCATATTAGTTATCTATCATTACATAACAAATTGTCCCAAAATGTAGTGGCTTAAAATATTAAAAGTTTTCTCTCTCACAGTCTTTGTAAGTCAGGAATCCAGGCATAGTTTAGCCGGAATTTCTAGCTCAGGGCCTCTGAAAACAGCAGATCAAGGTGTCTGCTGAGGCTGCAATCATCTCAAGGATGACTAGAGAAGGATCCATTTCCAAGTACATTCATATGCCTGTTGAAAGGCCTCAAGTTTTTGCTGGCTGTCAACTGGAGACATTGGGGGCCTCTCCAGAGGGTGGATCACAACATGGCAGCTGGCTTCTCTCAGGGCAAATGAGCTAGAGAATGAGAGGAGGTACCCAAGACAGAAGCCACAGACTTTTTGTAACCTAATCTGAGTAGTGACATCCCATCACTTTTGCAATATCCTATTCATTAGAAGACAGTCAGTAGGCCCAGCTCACAATCCAGTGAAGGCAATTATATAAGGGTGTGAATACCAAGAGGAACAGATAATTGAGGCCTTGTTAGAGGCTCCCTAGCACAGCATTTCTTAGTGGGAGTGGGTCATTTATGCATGTATCTCTGGCATCTATTCATGCTTTTTTACATACAATCTTTGTTTTTCCCCTTGAGATTTGAAATCTCTTTATATGTTAGAAATTATCTGTGATTTGCATTGTAAGTACTTTTTCCCGATTTGTCATTTGTCTTTTGGCTTTGCTTATGGTATTTTGCCATGCAAAAGGTTTTCTAAAATTTTTAAGTAGTCAAATTTATCAATTTTCTTCTTTTATCATATCTTGACTTTGAGTCATAGAAATCCTTTCTCAACAGTCAGCCTATAGGAAATTTATCCATGTTTTCTTCTAATACTTGTATTATTCACTTATTTTACCTTTAGGTCTTTGATGCATTTGGAATTTATTTTTATCTGTGGTATAAGGAATAGATATAATTTTATATTTTTCAAATGTCTAACTAACTGTTCCAATACCACTTAAAAATCCATTTTTTCTGATCATTAAAAAAAGTTTGAAAAAAAGCCCATTTTTGTCCTAGTGATCTGAATTATTACTTTTATTATATTCTTGAACTTCATATATGGTTAGGTTTATTTCTGGACTTCCTAATCTAGTCTATTGGTATGCCTATTCACATAGTAGTATTATACTATTTTAACCTATAGATGTTTTAAGGATGTTTTAATATTTGGTAGGGCTAGTGCCCTCTTCTAGCAATTTCCTGCAGTGTTTTCCTAGCCATTTTTTGCATTATTTTATACAAATTTTAATATCAGCTTGTTTAGCTTCAGAAAAAATGTTTTTTTTTTTTGTATTTTTATTAGAATTATGATAAATTAATAAATTAACTTAGGGTAGACTGACTGACTGATGATGTTGAGATGTCTGAACCAAGAACAGAGATACTTTTCTACCTTTTCAAGTCTACTTTTATGTCTTTTAGATGTATTTTAGTTTTCTTCACATAATTTCTGAACATTTCTAATTTAAAGTTATGTAATCTTAAACAAGTTACTTCGTCTTTCTGAATCTCAGATTTCTCATCAGTCAAAAAGGGGACTGTGATATCTTTCTTGAAGTTTTGTTATGAAAAGTAAATGAGGTAAATTGCAAAATAAGCACTGTGTTAATCCTGGTTCCCTTATTCCTTGCCTTGAAGCTCATGCTTGCTCTTGAGCAGGGAGAGAATAATTTGTCACATATATCTAGCAATAACATTGTCTATGTCAGTCAATAAGTAAATCGATATTCTAGAGTTCATCGTGTACCAGGGGCTGCGCCAGTTGTTGGGGATATAATGATGAGAAAATCAAACATGATTCCTGCTCTTATAAAGCTTCTGGTTAATGAACCTTTCCTATTTATCATATGGGGTTTTATAAAAGCAAAATGTAAACCCAATTAGCAAGCCAGGCCCTGGAATTTCAACAGATTCTATAATTGCATAGCATAGAAAAGTGAAGGCTTTAAATACTTTTATGATCCAGATCCCAGTTTGACTCATCATGCAAGCAGATATTACCTAAAATGAGAGAGGATCAGAGTTGGAGGGAATACATGAAGGAGGGAACTGGGGAACAGTGGGTCATGATCTGACCAGGATCATATAATTAGTGAGTAACTGAACTGGGACGGGAACCTTGGTATCCAGCCTCCCAGGCTGGGGTGCTTTCCAGCACACACCCACTGTCATTCTACTTTCCATCTGCATCTTTTGTCACTGCCATGGATGTATCAGGGTTTCAGTATCTATGCTGATTGTCTAGAGAACATTAGCCAGAAATGAACAGCACATTTCTAAGAAGGACCTGATATCACCAGTCATTATGTCATGAGGCTGCAACTCAATCCCCAAAGAGGGTAATTTAACAAAACTACACGGATATGTAGATTCAGAATGTGGACTGAATGAGACAAAAATCAGAGTTACTCTAGCACAGAGTTTTCTGGAATCAAACAGACACAATAATTTACTCTCTGTGTGACTTTTTTCAGGTTGCTTAATTTCACTAAGCTTGATTTTTTTTCCACCTTTAAAATGATCTTACTAGCATGTTTCTTGTGGGATCCAGGGAAGAGACAGCAAATTGTTCCCAGTTTGGTTTTCTCCTTCCTCTGTAATAATAGAACTCTTAGTTCTTAGCTGAGCAAATGACTGTCTGGAATGAAGACAACATTTCCTCAGTTTTTATTGCAGTTAGGGAAAGCCACATGAATCTGTTCTGCATAGCAGGTCAGCAGAAATGGCATGTCCAACTGCTAGGAAATATCCTTAAAGTACAAAGACATGGCCTTCTTTTTCTCCTGTTTTTCCACCACCACCGCCCCCACCTTTGTTTGGAATACAGGGGTGAAAACTTGAGCTAGAGGAGCTATTGGGGACCACGAAGTAACTTTGGGAATGAAGGCCACATGCAAGGAAGCATAAGATAAGAGCCTGGGATGCTGTGAGCACTAAACCCCTGTCCTTTTAAACTATGGCTATTTGAGAACTAAGATGTCTCACACAGCGATGGGAAGAAGTCCCACGAATTTTAGCCCCTTGCTATAAGGACAGCTGTTGCTTTTGTCTGCTTGGCTTCCATTTCTCCTGATTGTAATAATTGCATCTCACGTTTTCTTTGAGGGATGACCTCTTCCTCCAGCCTTAGCAGAACTGTCAATTTAAGTTGTATCACCTTTTCCTAAACTGGACCAACCGGATTTTGACTTCGGATGGAACTTGAATCTTGAACAGTGTAACCCAAGCACCAAGAGTGCAAGAATGGACATGTTCTGGAGGTGAGTGACAAGGAAAGCTCTTTCTTACTAAAGAATATCAATATGGAAATGTAGCAGAAACTCTAAAACTGGAAAATCAGCATGGCCATCATACTGGATTCAAACAAAAATCATCAATGGATGCTAAAACCATTGCATGAAAAGATGCTGGGAAACAGGATATTCATACAGTCTCCAAGTATAGTGCTCTACAGATTACTTATCAACTACAAAGGCCTGAAGCTACATCCCCATTGGAGTAATCTGGTGAGCACCACTTAGCCAGGTGATCAAAATTTATGTCACCAATGATAGAGCATACTGTGGGGCCCTAAGAAGGAACATCACCTACGTAGTATTCATGACCAAATGGGTTAACCCGAATTGAATCAAGAAGAAATAAGCAGATAAATCCAAACTGAGGGAGCTATTTTATTTCAATTGGCCTAGACTTGGCCTAGACTCTTCAAACATTTTACTGTTATAAAAGACAAAAGGCAAACAAACACAACAACCCGGAAATTCTAGTTGAAGAGACTAAAAATAATGATAGTTAAAATACATGATGCTTGATTGAATCCTGGATAAACAAAACAACTTTAAAGGACAGTTTGAGGACAACTGGAGAAATTTGCATTTGGACTGTGTATTCAATTATGGTATTGTATTAAGTTTCCTGAGTGTGAAAACTGTTGTTATGTAGGAGAATATTCTTGTTTCCTTGTTCTTGGAAGCTCCATGCTGAAGTATTTGGATCAAAGTATCATGATGACTGCAACTAATGTTCAAATGGTTCAGCAAAAAAATTGAAAATAAACACACACACATACACACAGGAGAGAGAGTGCACGCAAATGTTGCCAAGTGTGAACCCTTGGTGGGGCTGCTTGGTGGCTTGACGAACTTATGCTCATTGTACTATTCATGCAATTTTTCTGTAGCTTTGACATTTTTACAAATAAAAAGTTGGGGGAAAAGTCTCTCTTCCTCTTTCCATTTATAGAGTGAAACACAAAGATCTTCAGTGCAATGCTTATCTCTTGTCACATGCCTTGGGTCCTTAAAGCAAAAAAGCCGATGGAGGGGTGTGCCTCTGGAACTATCAGCACGAAGCAGAGGAGACTGTCCACTGCGAGGAGTGACACTTGATGTGACGTCCGTGAAGTCCATTCAGTCCGTGTATCAGTGGCCTTTGGGACGTTCCCGGTGCGAGGAAATTGAGAGCCCATGACAGAGGTAATGAGGCCTGGCCCTTCTCCTTCAGGCTTGTCTCCTACCTCTCTCTCCTGGCCTTCTACTCTCTGGTTCCTTCTTCCCCACAAATAGGCGCTGTTGGTCCCCACCTCTGGACATTTGAGCCTGTTGGTCTCAGAGTCTGTAATGTTTTCCTCAGGAACCTTGCATGGCTGCCTCTCTCAGCTAAAAGCCTCCTCCTCACCAAAGCCTTTCTTGCCCACAATAGCTAATACTTTCCTCCTCCCCCAAACCCCTCTCTACCCTGTTTCACCCTTAGGTTTCTTTCACAACCTTCATCACTAGCTGAAATTCTAGGTGGAATTCTCTTACTCATTGTCTTCTGCACCCAGATACTGTATTATTCAGGATTCTGCAGAGAAACAGAACCAATATGAAAGGAGATTTATTATGAGGAATTGACTCAAGTGCTTATAGAGATGGAGAAGGCCCATAATCTGCTGTCTGCAAGATGGAGATCCAGAACGGCTGGGGGTATAATTCAGTCTAAAAGTCCGAGGGCCAGAGAACCAGGAAAGCCAATGGTGTCATTCTCAGTCTGAGGGCAGGAGAGGATAAGATCAAGATGTTCCAGCCCAAGCTGTGAGGGAGAGGAAAAAAGGGGGTGAATTCTTCCTTCTTCTGCCTTGTGTTCTATTCAGGCCCACAGTGGATTAGATGATGCCCACCCAGGCTGGGGAGGGATGTTTGCTTTACTAAGTCCACTGATTCAAATCCTAGTCTCATTGGAAGTACTCTTGCAGACCTACCCAGAAATAATGTGTAGTCCGGGCACCCCATGGCCCCATCAAGTTGATCCATAAAATTAACCATCACAGATGGGACAAGGCCTGCATAGCTGCTGCTCTTGTGTTGCTTACGTTCTACAGGGAGGGCAGCATTGGACAAGTAGCCAGCAACGTGATGGGGTTAGGACATGGGGAGGAGCTATGGGAGGAGAGGGCAGGCACACTTGGGCTGGAGGCTGGTGGGATTATTTGCAGTCATCCAGGGATGGAGTGATTCCCATCAGGGTAGGACATATATTCTACCCGTGTCTAATAATAAAACTACAGTGAGGAACTAGGTCTCACTGAAGCTCCTTTTCCTACTCCTATAACCCACTGTATCAGGCTTCTGTGGGTGCAGGGCCACTTAAATTATCCTCTCCAAAATCACTAACTGGTCTTCCAACTGCTCAATCCACTGATCACTTGTTTTAAACTTTACATTTTATTTATTTAATGTTTTATTTGATAAGAATATTTACTCCTGCAAGAAAAAGCTTGCAAAATTAGATTAAGTGAAAAAGGTAGTATACAAAGCCAAATAAAGTATGCTCTCACTTTCATTATATATAAATCTATGCTTTTGTTTATTTGAGCATGTAAACCGATGTGCACATTGCAAGGATGTGCAGCAAAATCCTAACAGGGATCATGTGAGGAGATGGAGTTATGGTGATTTTCATTTTCCCCTTCCTACTTTTTTTGATAAGCATGTATTACTTTTAGAGTCAGGGGAGGAACATTGTTATTTTTAAAGTGTGCTGGGTGTGTTCCACTATCTTGCACTATGAACTGACTGTAGCAGTCATTCATGGATGTAAGATGGCAGCTTAAAGAAGAGGCGCCAGTTCTTCACCTTTCTCTGGACCATGTGACTGCAGCTCCTCCCACAGAAGGCAGAGTGAACCTCATTGCCTCTGTTTTGTTTTGTTTTTTTCTTTTTCAACTTTTACCTTAGAATTGGGGGTATATGTGCAGATTTGTTACAAAGGTACATTGCGTGATGCTGAAGTGTCGGGTGTAGCAGAACCTGTCACCACTGGTTACTTTCAAGGCCTCTTCTCACTTGATTTTTCTCTGTGATATCTCTGGTATTGATGGTCACTTTTTCAAAACTCTTTCCCTTCTGCATTTCTCTGACACATTCTCCTGATTCATTAACATTTACCACACTCTTAGTAAGTGCAGGACACTTTTTTTTTTAATCTTACTTGCAACATCTCACTTGATCCTCACAACAATCTTATAAGCTAGATGCCATTGTTGTTTCCTTTTACCAAAGAGGAAATAGAGGCTCAAATGTGAATTAAGTTGCACAAGCTCACAGAGTTCATAGTGGCAGAACCTGGACTCAAGTCTACTCTTATCTGATGCCCAAGACCACGGCCTTAGTTGGGCTCCATGCCATCATGCCATCATTTCTCTCCAACCCCTCTCGAACTTTCTTCATCAGTCTCCTTTGTGGGCATTGCTTTCCAGCCAGCTTAGCAAATATCAGGGTTCAGTAAGGTTTTATCTTCATGTCTCTTCTTCATAACCTCAGCAGTCTCTTCTTAAATAACCTCAGCTACCTTCAGCTTTGAACTACCTACATGCTGATGATAACCAAATCTTTGTCTATGACTTGGATGCTCCCAGGATGCTACTGGATATCACTGCCTGGTGGTTGTCTCCTGGACATTACTATCCTAATATTTTCCAACTTGAACTCATCACTGTTAAATAAGACCTGCTTTTTTGCCTTCCTGTGTTCCCTGTAGATGGTATGAATATCCATTTAGTTACCTGAGTCTCATATCCTGCATTCCAGCAGTTAGCCAAGCCTGGGAAGTCTATTCCCTCCTCTTTTTCCTTGCTCTATTTGCCCTAGAACTGCTCCTCATCATCTCTCAGGATTGTTCTCCCCGTCTGGACCCCTCCAACCCATCCTCCACCCATTCTCTAGAATGTGGAGACCATCACAGAGACCATCACTTCATGTCCCAGCTTAAATTTAGGCAATGTCTCTCCAGTTGGGATGGAACTCCAGTCCTTGTTGTACACAGAGGGCCTTCCACCCTTGGATCTTTTATGTTTCATCCAGATATTTTTTCATTTGACTCTTTTGCTATGCTTTTGTACCTATGTACAAGTCAGTCTGGACCTTCTGTTGTTTGCCAACTTCAACACATGCTGCTTTATATTTCAAGGCTGTCCACCAGAAGTGGCCCTCCTTACCCTGTCCAGTGACCATCCACACTTTCTTCAACCTTAACTCAGTGCCTTCTTTAGTGGAATTTTTCCTGGTCTCTCTTCCTGCTACAGAAATTACTATGTCTACCAGTCTCCCTCCCTAACTGACTCCAGTACACGCTTTCATTCTAATCAAGGCATCTAAGACATTTCTCTCTTCCTCGATCTTTCTCCTTCATGATTTTGTGAACTTCTTGATACCGGGAATGATGACTGACCCATTCCAAAGTCAAGAGAAATGTCTAACACAGAGAAGGCACTTCAGGTTTATGAATGAATGAACGAAATCAATCAATCAGTCAAAGGTGAAAGACTTCAGGTTTAATGATAAGATCAACCACAACAGCAACACTGTTGATAACAAACATTTATTGAGTAGTTATTCTGTGCCAAGCATTGTGCTAGTTGCTTTTACCCAAATTACTAAGTTCCCAGAGGAGTCATAGGTTATTGGCTCCTAATAACAGACAATCAGTATCAAGCTATTATCATGTGTTTAAGCATTTACATGCACTTGCTCATTAAACCTCACAATAGCCTTAAGAAGAATCTACTACTATTATTATTTTTTCTTCAAAATGAAGATACGGAGGCCTCAAGAGATAAGGTTATTTGTCTCAGGTGCCACATCTAGTCAATGAAGGAAGTGGGATTCATCTCCCTAAAGTCAATGACTAGACTCCAGAATCCAATATCACATACCTCCGAGTGTCCTTTTCAAAGTTTAGAATAACTGTAACTACAGTGTATAGTTTTGAATATTCGATGTGGTCATTGAAAACAGTTCTGAACTTCAAAACAAATTTTTGGGAGGTGAGAATGTGATTCACATGCCTATGCACACCACACCTCTGAGTTGCCTGTTAAACTCAGATGTCATGATAACAGACATTTTTACTTGCTTCAGGTGAGATAAGTAACATGATAAAATATCTTAGCATGAATAAGTGCAGATGTGACCAGGAGTGCTTTGGAAAAGCCATTTGTTCTGGATTCCTAAGTCATAATCCTCCAGCAAAAGGACTTGAAATTCAGACTTGCTGGAAACAAACAATAGACTAAACATTGCGTGCTCAACATTCATGCCAAAAGGTGGGATGTTAGAGAAGCCTGCCAAAAGGTGGGATGTTAGAGAAGCCTGACTTGCTGACTTCAACCTCTGGCTCCTTGGAATATGGAGTGAAGCAGGATCTAGAAGTTCACAATCTGTGCATTTATTTGGCATGAATGCTTGAATCACAAGTGGACTTCAGAATTAGGGCCAGCCTGGGGCTTGTGCTTTCCCAACCCCAGAAACGTTGGGAGCTAGAGTCAGAGAGAAGGAGCTGAGAACAGTGGATATAGTGATAAGTCTGGAATTCTTCAATCTGGGGCTAAATTCATGCTCTATAACCTACTTTCTGTGTGAACCTACGCAAATTACTTAACCTCTGAGTTTTATTTTCTGTAAGAGGGTGATAATAGTTTCTACCTCATACATTTGTGAGAATTAAATAAGAATGTGTCTGTAAAGTTCTTAATAATAATGAACAACATTTATTGGGAATTTCCAATGCCAGGCATTGTTTTAAGCATATTTTACATGTATGAACTTATTTAATCTGTAAGGAAGGTACCTGGAAATCAGTAGGCTCTCCTGGGGCACCAGAGACCAGGGACCCAGGAATGGAAGTAGTCAAATACTTTGACTGTCCCACATAGCAGGTGCATCTTGGAAAAGCCACTGCTTAATCTAGATGCCTGCCCCTCACCTCCACCTTTAAAGAAGAAGCACAGCAGTGAATAGGAGCAGACAACTTTAAAGTTAGACAGACTCTGTCCTCATTCTAGTTTTTCCGCATACCACTGAATATCCTTAAGCAAGTTGCCTAAACATTCTGAGCTGTAGTTTCCTCATTTATATTATGAGGGATGATCCACTGAACTAAGAGGTGGCAATGAAGATTAACTGTGATAAGATCTACAATGATCCTAACTTTAATGGGTGCTCAGCAATGAAGCTGCTACTGTTATCATTTTAATTATTATTTCCCAAATGTAGGCAGTGCACACCTGCAGCCGCACCCTTGCCTCAACTTTATGCCGGTCTCAGAGCTAATTTCCACTCTCCAGAAGAAATTCATTTCTACTAAAGATGGATTTTGCTGGAGATCTTATCAGAGAGACAGAGGAGGTAATTTACCTCCCACATTCCAGAACAAGCTCTTGGAATCCTCTGTTATCTTCCTTCATATTCTTACTAAATCTATTTTCTGTGCTGCCCCTAAACTAGCTCATCCGTCTACCATGCAAAGCTCCATTCTCCAACTTTCAAATTCTTCCAGGATCCTTTCAGTCTCTCACCGCTTGTTAGTCTTGACTGAACTTTACATTTAAACTCACACATCCTACTCAACAAACCCAAAGTGCTTCCATGAACCAGGAGATCCTCCTTAGAAGCTATTTAACTCTTTAGGGATCTCAGCTCTGCCTCCACCCTAAGCCACCTATGAAAGCTCCTTCTAAACTCACAGAGCTCACCTGAAAGGTGTTCCATTAAGTAAACCTTTCTCTATCTCATTCCATTAGTACACCCTTCACTACTAATATTGGGTAGTGAAATCACCTTTGCAAAACTGTAAGTGAGAGAATTCTGACATAGCTGATTCTGTCTTGCTTCTAACCTCACAAACTACCTTTTCTCATTCCTATTTGTATGCCAAGCTAACTATGAGAAGAATTTAGTTTGCATTTTAATTTTAAACTAAGGATGATAATAGTCTCTTCCCAAAACTAACCCCTCTCTTGTTCATTGACTGAAGCTGCTTTTGTAAAACTAATGAAAGGCCACAAGGTTAGAATTATGGTGGGGGCCTCAATTATGCTAAGATGTAAGCATAAACTCTAGTTGGTCATTGTTTCTTCTGCTAAGATGTAGGTATTGTTAAACTGTAACCAGGCTATGTTTTACAATCTGCCTTTTGGAACTGCTTACTACTCAAGAGTCACATAGCCAGTGGTCATAAGATTTATAACATCCCCAATTGCTCCTTTAGATAATGTCACTATTGTAAAATCTAAGACTGGTGTTTGAGTTATTTTTTAGAACTTACTTTGTGATGGACCAACTGGAACCACTTGGACTGGTAACCTATACCAAGAAACTGACTCAACTGGTCCTGCAACTCCCATCTAAGAACTGACTCAGTGCAAGAAGACAGTTTTTTGGTGTTTTTGAAAGAGTTTCACTCTATCGCCCAGGGTGGAGTGCAGTGGCATGATCTTGGCTCACTGCAACCTCTACCTTCTGGGTTCAACTGATTCTTGTGCCTCAGCCTCCCAAGTAGCTGGGATTACAGGTGTGTGCCACTAACACCCTGCTAAATTTTGTGTTTTTAGTAGAGACAGGGTTTCACTATGTTGGCCAGGCTGGTCTTGAACTCCTGACCTCAGGTGACCCACCCTCCTCAGCCTCCCAAAGTGCTGGGATTACAGGCATAAGCCACAGCACCCGGCCGAGAAGACAGTTTTCACACCCTATGATTTTATCCCCAATCCAACCAATTATATTTTCTATTCTCTAGCCCTCCTGCCCACCAAACCATGTTTGAAAAACCCTAGATTCTGATTTCTCAGGGAGGCAAATTTGAGAAATATTTTCTGTCCTCCTCATTCAGTTGCCCTGTGATTATTAAACTCTTTCTCTGCTGCAACATCTGCTGTTTTCAGTGTATTGTCTTTTTCTGGGCAGCAGACAAGAATAACACAATTGCACAGTAACAGTAGCTTAGCACATAAAAAGTATTCAGTAAATTACAATGATTATATTATTATTTACAGATCACTCTTTCTGTTCTTAGTAAAGCAGATTTCTTACTGACTTTTCTACAAAATACACTTAACTGATAGAGTAATTCTGCATATTTGGGTGTTACAAACATATAACTTTTTAAAAACATGATAGTAGAGTGTCTGATATGGTTTGGCTCTTTGTCCATAACCAAATCTCATCTTGAATTGTTCTCTCATAATTCCCATGTGTTGTGGGAAGAATCCAGTGGGAGATCATTTAAGTCATGGGGGTGGTTTCCCCCATACTGTTCTTATAATAGTGAATAAGTCTCATGAGATCTGATGATTTTATCAGGGGTTTCTGCTTTTTCATTTCCTCATTTTCTCTTGCCACCGCCATGTAAAAAGTGCCTTTCACCTCCCGCCATGATTCTGAGGCCTCCTCAGCTATGTGGAACTGTAAGTCCAATTAAACCTCTTTTTCTTCCCAGTCTCAGGTATGTCTTTATCAGCAGCATGAAAACGAACTAATACAGTGGACTTACCCAAGATTTATTCAAATGATGATGACTTTTTCCACAGTTTACCATGTAATAGCATTTTTTAAAACTAGGATTTTCTTGAATGTTACTGACTCATAAGTAAATAAAGAAAGTTGAACTGGTACAGAAACACCCTTGCTTGATCCTTTAATAACAAGGAAGACAAAATGATACCTGCTCTTTATAAAGCAGCAAATGACCATTAGTTTGTTGGATGTAAAACACTGATGACCTGCAAGTAATATTAGCAGTTAGACAAAATCATCAAAATTTCAAATATTATTCTGGTTTCAAAGGATTGGACTATCAAGTCTCATTGAATATTTAACTGACAAACAAAAGTGTGTGTATGTGTATAAAACAGATAGAGTTTCTGACTATCCAGGCCACTTTCTAGAGCAGTTAACTTTGCCCCCAAGGCTGATGAATCCTATTCTTCAGTACTGGAGAAGAGGGAAGGTCTTCTATTCTTGGACAGAAAAGAACTCAATATGAGATCTGACTTTCTTTGTTAGAACCACCTGCTCCAGGCAGAAATTTGCAGATCTTGGTAATATGCCACATTTCTAAAGACTTTTCTTATTGTTTTTGACTTTGGGTGTTTCCAATTCAGATGCATGAATCCAAGGGAATAGGAGTAGGGTATAGAAAGAAAATACAAGAGACAGAATGTGGGGGATAAAAGTATTTATTGAGCACCTACTATATTCCAGGCATGCTGCCAGTTGGTATCACCTACATAAGGAAGTTTAATTTTCATTACATTTCAGGTGATCTGTATTATTATTTCAATTAAATAAATGAGGAAACTGAAACTCACAGAGAGTAAGAGGGTTGCCCAAGTTCTCAGAGCTCTGGAGGGGCAGAGTTAAATTGTTTCTTGATCTTCTGATTCCAAGGCTATGTTCTCTTGTATGTTCTTGGTCTTCTGATTCCAAGGCTACGTGTACTATAATGCCTATGAGAGAGAGAAGAGAGGAAATGTGCTATGGTTTTCCATAGTCAGACTCCTTGCATGCCTTTTGGGGAATGTGGATGGTGGTAAGAGCTCAGGCTTTGGCGTGAGTTTGCAATGTGCCTGTAAGGCTGCACCCATTGTTAAAATAGTAAAAATTGAAATATTTTTATACCAATTGATATATTTCTGTTGCCCTGAGTCCCTTGAATATTCTCTCTGTTACCTCAGTCATTCCAGACTCTACTCCAGGATTTTCCATACCTCCCTGTGAGTCAGCAGCCCAGTGGTTATGTCACTGGACATTAGAGGGCCTTGAGGACCCTAATTCAATTCCTTGGCTAATCTATTCTGATTCATCTTTATGATATGGTTTGGCTGTGTCCCCACCAAAATCTCAACTTGAATTGTATGTCCCAGAATTCCCATGTGTTGTGGGAGGGATCCAGGTGGAAGTAATTGAACCATGGGGGGCTGGTCTTTCTCGTGCTATTCTTGTGATAGTGAATAAGTCTCACGAGATATGATGGGATTTCAGCTTTTGCTTCTTCCTCATTTTCTCTTGCTGCCACCATGTAAGAAGTACCTTTTGCCTCTCACCATGATTCTGAGGCCTCCCCAGCCATGTGCAACTGTAAGTCCAATTAAACCTCTTTTTCTTCCCAGTCTCGGGTGTGTCTTTATCAGCAGTGTGAAAATGGACTAATACTCTTTACTATATCCATCATTAATAATTTTGAGTACCATTTCTTCCCCATTCTCCTTCCTCCTCTCTCATGAATCCAGTCCATCTATGGAGATTTCTATCTTTGCTAATATGAGTCCTTGATTTTTGTGGTGCTTTATGTGAAATATGGGTTGAGAAAGGCAGGAGAAGTAGTCCATACAAGGCAGAAGACAGAAACTCAGTTCATCCACATTATAAATAATTGAGAGGAGATATAGGAAAGAAAATAGCACCTTGAAGGCTGAAGTTTGATAAAGAGTGCCAGTGTGTTTGCTGAGCATGTGGTCCTGCAACAATAGTCAAATTCAATAAATTAGTAAGGAAGCAAAGATTGCTTGAGATGTGTTTTTTGGGAATTGATCTTTCTTAAAGTTTTGAAAGGACCTAAGAGAAAATGAGAATTTGTTTCTAGTTACTACTGGGTTATGCTTCCTTATATTCTAGTCAATGCAAAGACTGGGCCACATGAAGCTCCTGATTTATGAAGGTGACAAGATGATCTCTAAGATTCCTTCCAATGTTAATCATAAACAAAACACCTGAATCGACCCCTCAGAGGTTCATCAACTTCTATGGGTTCTATAGGTAAGATGACAAGCTATGAGGTCACATGAAACTGATCTCAGTAGGTGAGTTATAGTCTTGGATGTACCTACATTTGACTGTGAGTTCTTAAGAAAGTATCTTACCTTTATTGGTCTCAGTATTTTTATTTGTAAAATAGTAGGTAACCTTTATTGCTGTCACTTATTTTGAAATTGTTTTTGTTGTTTGTTGTTACTATTTTTTGAGTTTAGGTTGTGCCACTGTACTTTTTGTCTATCATTTAATTAAATCTGTACAGCAAAGGTATAAATTATGTATGATCATTTCCTTTTCACAGAGTAGACCTAGAAAACATGAGAGGCATGCCGAAGACTCCTTGCTAGACAGTGGCAGAGCTGCAATTCACAGTGTCCTCTCTGCTCCAAATCCAAAGCTTTCTTCTTTATAACACATGGCTTCCCAACCTACCTCAAGACCCTAGACTGGAAGTCATGAGCAAGCTTTTGTCTAAGAGAATGTTTTGAAAAATATAAAATGCCATAGAAATATCAGGGTTTTCAATATATATTATCAGCTACTCATCTTCTTCTCTATACTTTTTGTTGTTTCATCAAAATTGACCTTATAGATTTGAGGTGGACGAGGTGGACACTGGGATGCATCTCCCATATCCCCTTCCTTCCTTCCTTCCTTCCTCCCTCCCTCCCTCCCTCCCTTCTTTCCTTCTTACCTTCTTTCCTTCTTTCCTTCTTTCCTTCTTTCTTTCTTTCTTTCCTTCCTTCCTTCCTTCCTTCCTTCCTTCCTTCCTTCCTTCCTTCCTTCCTTCCTTCCTTCCTTCTTTTCTTGAGACAGGGTCTCACTCTATCACCCAGGCTAGGGTGCAGTGGTGCGATCTTGGCTCACTGCAACTTCCACCTCCCGGTTTCAAGTGATTCTCCTGCCTCAGCTTCCCAAGTAGCCGGAATTATAGGCGCGTGCCACCATGCCCAGCTAATTGTTGTAATTTTTGATAGGACAGGGTTTCACCATGTTGGCAAGGCTGCTCTTGAACTCCTGGGCTTAAGCGATCTACTCACCTCAGCCTCCCAAAGTGCTGAGATTACAGACATGAGCCACTGCACCTGGCTCCAGATCCCTTTTCAATCAAGAACTTGTTACTCTAGTTCCTGGAGTACTGTCAACCTTTAGGGAAGAGATGGCTGATCCCAAGTCACACTCCTTCCTGGAGCAACCTATATCTAGTGACTGATTGATAAAGGAGTATAAAGAGCTCTGGCTACCTTGGCTTCACTTTTGACAACTCTGAAGGGTCATTTTAGTTCCAGGGCTGTTGGTGGGGTTGACCAAGATAGTTTTGGAGCCTACATCATGCTTTGCCTTCTCACTCTGCCAGTCCTGCTTGTGGCCTTTCCCTCTTCCACAAGTGTTCATCTCAAGGCATTCCCTGAGAACATCCTGAGTGCTAAACACCTTCTGAGCCTGCTTCCTAGGGGAATCCATTGTGTAACAATATTTTGTTATTGTTGGTTCTTCATAAGTCTGACTTTCCTACTGACCTAAACATTTCTTGAGGGCAGGAAATGTGTCATATTCATTCCTAAGTCACCAATGCTTGGCTTGATATTAGGTCCAGAAAAAAAAAGCTCATTATATGTTCAATGAACTTCTAGGATAATAATAATAATAGTTAACCCTTATATAGTATCCTCATTAGCTAACTTCTGTATTAAAGGTGTTGAACATATTAGCTCAACCCTACAATCATCCTAGAAAGTATTATTATTATTATTACCATTTCACAGACAAATAAAGGCAAGAACCTAATGGTTCGAAGTTCTACCCAAGCGTACATATCTAGTGGAGGATCTGGGCTTTGATTGCAGGAAGTCTGTCTCTGAAATTCACTCTCCTAGCCACTACTCCTTACTGCTTCTTGTATCTGTGTATCTATCAATCCCCCACTTTATTGAAGGGGGATAGGAAAGAGCTAGGTAAGAGCATAAGGAAGGATAGTTTTTTGTTTGTTTGTTTTTTGTTTTTAATTTCAGGGGGACTGGAATTATCACAGAACATTTCTGGGGATGGAGTGTCTGCTTTTCTTGCTTGGAGTCCAGGCATGGCATATGAATAGTGTAGGGCAACAGAGCTCCCCAGGTGACTCTGATGTATAGGAAGTTGTGGGAATCCCAGATGCAGGGGGCAGTTTCAAGTGTACAGAAGGCACTTTCGCAATTGCCTTAACAGAGGCCCTAAGATGTGAAATGATCTGGCAGTAGCTACCCTGGTAGAGAGAGAGGAGCCAAGACTTTCCCTTGTTTCAGGGTCCTGGTCCAGGGCTCTTTGAGCTGCACTTCCTGAAGTTGGGCCAGAAATCTGCCTTGGGCATGGGGGAACCACATACCTCACACGTGCATCTAACGATTACTCAGGAAGTGGACGCTTTGGGGCTGACAAACGCTACACCGGAAAGGAGAGGGGAGAGCCTGCCAGGAGGGGGTCGGCAAAGCCAGTTCCCTCAAAGCATTGTCCTTTCCTTCCTCCAACAGGATGCCAGGAGCCCCACAGAAAAGGGACTCATTTGTCTTCCTTCCCAGCACAATAACTTGTTGCTGGCCTTTCTCTTGGGCCTTGCTCAGAGCAACAGGATACAGTCTTTGCCAGGGGAGAAGGAAGGAAGGAAGGAGGGGAGGGAAATGACAGGAGCTGAGGATCTCCAGTCCCCATCCTGGGCCCTGGAGAGACCCAGAACTGTGAGACCAGGACCCAGCCTAGGGCTGTCCAGGTCCGGTGGGCCTGGTGTGAGGAACAATTTCCAGTATCACAGAAAACCTTAATCAGATGTAAACTGAGTACCCGTTAGAAGCTGAGCTATCATTTGTGAGCATATCTGAGTGGCCTCTCTCCAACTTTTATCTTAATCTCATTTAGAAAAGAAAAAATAAATTGGGTCAATTCAGAATTGTACCTTCTTTCCTCTTTTAATTCATTGTTAAGAAGAAGAAAAGAAGGTATGCATTGGAGTTTTTGTTTGTTTGTTTGCCATGGAAAAACCCTCTTATTGACTTGATTAAACAAAAATAACACAAGCTACACAGGACAAATTTTAGCTACATAGACACCACCTTTGTTTTAAGGCTGTAGTAGTTGGCGTAGCATCTTCTTGCTACTTTCTCCAGCCTTCTCTGTGGACCGCAGTGATACGTTCAGAAGCCTGTTAGTTAACACAGGAGTTTCTGAACACTTTTCTATTAGTTTTTCACCTGCTCATTGTCTGTCATGCCTGAGGCCTGCAATGGTAACCTTTAAAATTTAAAGGCGAAAGCTGCTGGGCACAATGTCTCACACCTGCAATCCTAGCGCCTTGGGAGCCCAAGGCAGGAGGATAGCTCGAGTTCAGGAGTTCAAGACCAGCCTGGGCAATGTAGTGAGACTCCATCTCTACAAAAATAAAAAATAAAAAATTAGACATGCACCATGGTGTGCACCTGTAGCCCCAGCTACTTGGGAGGCCGAAGTGGGAAGATTGCTTGATCCAGGACATTTGAGCCTGGGAAGTGGAGGTTACAGTGATCTGAAATTGTGCCACTGCACTCCAGCTCCAGCCTGGACAACAGAGAAAGACCTTGTCTCAAATTTAGAAAAAAAAAAAAAAAAAAGGAAGATGGGGTAGGTGGGAGGAAGCTAAAAGAGAAAAAAAAATGGAGCATTTTTAAAGCTCTTTTTTTACAATTGAGGTTTTTCTGGCCTCATCCGAAACCTACAGCATCAGAAAGTGCATGTGTGGATGGCAGAGGCGTGGAGGGGGCTTAGCTGTGGGAAAGATGGCAGTGGGGTGGGTTGTAGAATTGGAATCAATATTGCAATCCACCACAGAGGTATAAACAAAACTGAACAAATCAATGCATTTTAATAAATGTTTATTTGTTATATTTATGAACATGTATATATGCCAGACCCTGTGCTGGGTGTGGGTTGTACAAAGCTAATGCTGGAGCTTGTAGTTTAAAAGGTGGCTCAGATGAGTAATGAATAACTGACAGCATTAGAATTATTTACGCAGGGAGAGTCAGCTGTCTGGGAGACTGACAGACCCTCCTGAGGAGACTCCCTTACCCTGGCCAAGCAAATGGGGGAGAGGGACAGATGAAAGTGAGTCCGAGCTCACCTTCCTCCGTGGGAATGGTTGTTGAAGAAATTTGCACTCCTTTTAGATTAACATTCTAGTCTTGCCTCTAAGACTTTTCCAAGGTGAAAAAAAAAATTGTATTCAGTTAAAACATGGGCCCTTGATATGAACTCTGCTGCCTGTCAAAGAGATCACATAATTAATTTTTAAAATTAAAGTTATTTGGATTTCAGCACCGACAATTTAGTGATGAGACTAGTGCTCTCGCATACACACACACACACACACACACACACACACACACTCTCTCTCTCTCTCTTTTCTGTATTTCCCACCTGGAGTTGAGATGCAGATGTGAGGTGGTGAAGACATTTCTGTGGTGGGCTCTGAGGGAAGAAGGGGAAGAAAACAAAGCCCCTGGCCTGTGTAGCTCCCAGCCCTGATGGAGGCCATAGTAGAAAGTAGTAGACTGGGATAAAGTCTAGAGTCAACTGACTTCATCCTCTCTTCACCACTCAGAGTTGCCCTTGGAGAAGGGAAAACAGGAGAAGAGAAAAACAGGAAGGGTGGGAAGGAGCGAGAGGGCCAGGGAGAAAGAGGGGCAGAGGAAACACTCATTTATTGTGTGCTCTGTCAAGCACTTTACACATAGGATTTCTCTTGGTCCTTACTATTAATACATCTCCATGAATTACAAATGCTTGTCCTCATTTTCACCGGGGTGAAAATGGAGGCTCAGAAGGATGGATGATTCATACAGTCATATCACTGGAGGGAAGAACTGGGATTCTTCCCCAAACCAGCCTCATTCCAAAGCACATATTCTTTAGACTACTCCACTCTTCGGATTAAAAACCCTTTCCTGGCTGATTTTGCATTATCTGATGAAACTGAGATGTGACTGGACGGCAGGTGAACCTTGCCTGGTGAAGAGCCACTCCACTGTCCAATGGGGAAGGTGCCCTCTTTCACGTCAACAAAGGCACAGTTTCTCTCTCAGAACTTTAATGATTATTTCACAACTTGTAATTTTTCCTCCTTTCTGTAGGTATCTAGTGTTTCTTGATTGTTAAGGAAGGGAAGAAGTTTTCGTTTTTTAAGAGAGAGAATTTTTCTGGCTAATGTATGGCCCATGAGCCACAGCCTTGGCATCACCTGGGAGCTTGTCATAAAGAAAGAATCAACAGTCACAGTCTTCCAGAATCAGAACTTCAACAAGATCTGCAGATGTTTCATATGTATATTCAAGTTGGTAATGCATGGGATAGAGGACATGATTTAGATTCAGACCCGGCTTCAAATTCCCATCCTAGTGTTTGCAAATAAGACCTTGGGCAGTTTACTGAATTCCTGTGGATTTCACTTTCCTCACTCATAAACTAGGAAAGATGATGCCCATTGCACAGGCTTGTTGGAAGAGTAAGGCAGCAATGTTAACTTCAGTGCTGCTACTCAGTATGTCAGTATGTCACTATGCCATCCATGAATGGTAATTCTTCCCTTCCAAAAAAAAGGAATTCCCTCTTCAAGAACGTGCACACTACAGAATCTGTTCTCTGAAATACAATGCTTCTGAAATACTAATCATATCCATTTGACCAGTGCTTTGCAATGTGATAGCCACGTGTGATGCATGACTTGCTTGCTATGTGACTGACCACTGGAATTAAATTAAAATTAATTAAAATTAAATAAAACTAACACTTCAGTTTATCTGTTGCACTAGCCACATTTCACTCCTCAGAAGCTGCATATGGTTAGTGACTAGTGTGTTGGACAGCATTGATATTGGACATTTTCATCATCATGGAAAGTTCTACTTGACAGCATTACATTAGACACCTCCCATTTCTCCTGGGCATTTGCTAACCCACAGCTTAACTGCCCACGCAGTAGGAGCTCAATAGGTGCACCTTGGCTTGAACTCTGCAGCCTCCCTTATTGGAAAAGAGAAATGGTTTGAGAATCCCAAGATCTGTTTTCCAATTACTGCTCCATCTGCTGAGGAGATGCGTGACCTTGGGTAAGTCACTTTTCCTCTCTGAGTCTCAGTTTTCTTATCTGCAAATTTACAGGGGAAAAGGTAATAAGAATACCTCAGATTAGTCTAGAAGCTTTTTCACTTTTTATCTCTTTTGGTAGTTTCACCAGTCTTCCGTCCTATAGGGTGACCAACACATCCTAGTTTGACTGGTCCTGAAAACTGAAAGTCTCACGTCACAGGAACCCCATCATTCCCAGGCAAACCAGGACAGTTGGTTGCCTTACCTACAGGTCCCCTCCAGTTATAAAATCCATGGTCCTGTGCAAGCCTGAGAGTACTGTGCCAGAAACCCCAAAACTGCTGCAAATACCAGAGGAGTCTGAGCTCAGGCTCTGAAACCAGGCAAACCTGAGTAAGATGCTGATGCTCCCACTTTATTTCAATGTAAACTTAGGCAAATTCCTTAGTTTCTCTGAGACTTAGTTTCCCTCTCTGCAAAATGAGAGTGCTAATGATAGTTCTTCCTCCTGGGTGTTGTGAAGATTAATTTAACAAAGCTTTGCAGAATGCTGAGCACTCCGAACAATGTGAGTAATTAATTCAGCAGACTCTGGAAAGGGGGCCGATCTGCCTTTCGGGAGATGTGATTAGGACATTCGTGTGTAACCCAAAGTATCTGCTAAAAGAGATATGACTTGCTTATGAGCCATTAAGTTCCTCTTATCAAAAACTCCCACAACCTCTGCCCCAGACTCAATTCGAATACATAGCAGTTCAAACTGGTTAAATAGAGCACATTTCAACTCCCCCTGCCCCTGCTGGGATAATGACTCTGATGCAGCAAGTTTACTGAAACACAAACTAATCATTCCTGTTGCCAAAGTAGGCTTTTGGCAGAGGTCTGTTAAGAAAGAGAGAAAGAGAGAGTGAGAAAAATGTCCTGGATTGCTGAGGCAGCACTGTATTTAGACAATTAAATTTGGAAAAGCAAGACAGTTCCTGTAACTACCTCCCACATCCCCTACTCCAAGAACAAAAGGTTTTGTTGAAAGTATTCATATGGATATTAATACTGAAACTTTAATGAGCCCCTCAGTAAACTCATCAGCTAAGTAATTACACCCAGCCACGGTGCTACCAGTGGGAAGGGTACAAAATCTCGCCTCCAAAAATTAGTCACTTGTAAGTTAACCCCACAGTCACGTCAAGCAACCCACACTTGATGGCTGATTCACAAAGATTCCTTGACATCTCTGTAGTTAAAGGGGCCAGATCACCATGGGAAGTCTGCAGAAAGGGAAAAGTTCATATTTACAAAAGACCTTTATGTTGCAGAAGAGTTTTGAGGAAACCAGGGTTATAAGTTAGTCACTGGGTTAATGAGGGCAGAAAGACTAGTACTGCCAAGAACTTGCTGGGTGTGAAGCAGGGCGCTGAGCATTGCGCCTGCCTGATCTAGTTTAATAGTCACCTAAATCCTGGGGACAGGGATATTTCTATCATGCCCAGGGAAGGAAACTGAGACTCAGGGGATGTGGAAGGCTTTGTCTAAAGTCTCATTGCTAAAGCGGCAGGGCCAGAGCTTTGAACTCAGGCTCTAGGTGAGATTTGAGCCTCACCTATGAAATTGAGATAGAAGAAAAAGATGGGAGTTTTCTTTTTTACTTACTGGAGTTGTTTCAGGGGTTAAATATTCACCTTGGGTTTGGCCTTGACCCTTGGAATGTAAATCCATAGAGGAAAGACTCTCTTTGCTTTCCTAACCCACCCCATCTCTAATTGTCTCTCTCTCAGGCTCAGAGTCTACACAAAAGACCAGGGCTCAGACCTCTCATCTACTACCCAGACTGCTATATCTTCGTCCAATCTTTTATCTTTCCTTTTTTCTAGCTAGTTATATAGAGAAATAGGAAAGACTAAGAATGAAAGAAAGGGAGCATATAAGAGTGAATGAGAAAGAATGAAAGAGAATAAAGAACAAAAAAATTGAATAAGGAACATTGAAGAAGAACAAATGAGAGTGGTAGGTTAGGCTGTTTTTGTCACCCAAACTGCATTTGAATCATTGCTCTTATGTACACTCGCTAGCTGTAAAATTTTGAGTAAATCTCTCTGTCACTCAGTTTCCTTTTCTGTAAAATGACAGTGATACTACTAATTTCACAGGATCATTGTGATAATCAAATAATATTGTCCATGCATTTTCCATTCCCCATTAGGCACTCCATAAACCAACTAACCTGCCTCCCTCTTGCTAACTTCCTTCTGGTTTAGTCCTTGAAACAACTCATGGAGCAAGTGGTATTTATATTCTCATTTTACAAATGAGGAATGGGGAGCCTAGGGAGAGGAAATAATAAGGATCACCCAGCAAGTGAATGTCCTAGCCAGAATTCAAATGCAGATCTGTCTTTCTCCACTACTTAGGAAAGAAAGAGCAAGGTTGGGGGTGGGGGGGCATCTGAATGGCCCGGGCTTTTACAGTTTCTCTTTTAGCTGCTCCACTGGAGGGCTGTTGAGAAAATTATCCAAATCATGTTAATGAGCAATTGAGTGCTGAGTTTCTCTGAGGGAAGATAACGAACAAAAGCTCTGGTTAGGGCTGGCAGCCAGGAGCTGCGATAGTTATCTCAGTTGATACCACCAAGGAGCTCTCAACTCAAATAATTAACTCAATTGCCTCCTCTCAGGGGTGAAGTGGGGCTAATAAAACGTAACCACCTAGCCTGTGGGAAAATGACTGTGTGCCCGTAGATGAAGTGCTTTCAAGACCATCTGGTGCCTAGTGGTATCATCGCAGAAGCCATGGTGAGTACCAACTGGGCCCAGGGAGAGCCTTGACTCCTTGGAAGGAGCCTGCCAGTCTTGCTATTGGCTCAACAGAAGTGGATCTGAATCCAGGATGTATCACTCTGGAGCTTAGGATGTTAGATGTAGCTCTCAACCTCTTTGAGACTTGGTTCTTCCTCTATAAAATTGAGTTAATAGAATGTACATCCTGGCAAAGGTGTTGGATGGGTATAAAAGAAAGATCTTGATATAGGACCTGACACACAGTAGTTACTCAGCATACTTGAGATTTGTCCTCCTACAACAGATGTCTCTGGGGAAGGAGAAGAAGAAAGAAATGCAGTCCCCACAAGCAAATAAACTGATTTGCATCTTCTTGTTAGGGAAATGGCAGTTTCCCAACGCTAAGATTTGAGTAGGCAAATCACTTTTACTGATGGTGTGAGTTTTAATGGCTTCAGCCAGTTGGTCTTTTCCTCCCACTGCTCCATTACTACAGAAATGTATTTCCTTTATTCCTTCTGACCCATAGTCCCGGTTGATTGAGAGCTTACTTGAGGCACCGTGCTAAATGCTTTCCTGAGATCTCCCATTTCACAATAATAATAAAGGAGTGATCACATGTATCCTCCAACAACTCTGGAAGACTAGGAGCAATTGTTATCCCTATTTTACAGATGAGGAAACCAAGGCACAAAGAGGTCAAGTCACAGACCCGGGGTCATTTACTAATAAGAGGGAGAGTTAAGACTCAAACACAAGTCTGTCTGAGTCCACTACTCTTAGCATGGTTGGAGTCAGGAACTCTTCCCTAGATCACTTTGCAAACACCAGCTGACCAGGTTGGGCAGCTCATCTGTTCAGTTCAGTCACTCCTTCCTAGAGTCTGATGTCTGCCACCCTCACCTCCCGAAAGCCGGTTCAGAGCTTCATCTTCATTCAGAAGTCACTGGCTACCTTTCCCAAAGCATCAGTAGGGTTGCCTGACAAAGAAGACTACACTAAAGTTGCCAAATTGAGTCGTGGCCCCTCTCCCCTTGCCCAGTCCATCTCTGCTCCCTCATTCTGTAGACCCAGGCTTCCTCTTCCCCTCAGTGCTGCATGGCACACAGTAGGTACCTCCCCCTCAGTGCTGCATGGCACTCAGTAGGTACTTGTTTGTGGCCTGAGCTCTCATCACATTTAGTCTTAAATAGTCTTATATAGTCACATATAGTCTTGCTATATTACTGACCACTGGAAAAATCACATTCTCTGAGTCTCATTTGCCTTATCTATAAAACCAGCAGGGGGAGAGATGAGGATAATTCCCAGAGAGAAGTAATATAGCTAGAGATTAAGAGCATAGGCTTTAGAGCAGACTGCCAGAGTCCAAGTCTTGCTCCTACTAGCTCTGTAACCTTGGCCACTTCACGTAACCTCTGTATGACTCAGTTTGCTATAAAAGACGGGTGATATCAATAGTACCTAGTTTGCAGGTGTGTTGTGAGGAGTAGTGAATACATGTAAACTACTTAAAACAACCTTCTAAAGGGCTGTATTCAAGATTTAATAATAATAATAATAAACAATAACTATTACTTGTATCCTGTTACAGAATATAAATTTATAAATACAAATGAGATTTCACCAGTCTCATTAGCCTCCCATGGAAGCCTTTGAGAGGTTACCCTACCTCTTTACTTTTGAGATAACAGAGATTCAGAAAGGCCAAATAATTATTCCAAGATCAAAGAGATGCAGACCAGGATTTCTCTCCCCTGCAGAGGCAGATGTATGGTAGAGCCTGACATACATCTTAGTGATTTTCTCTTTCTCTCTACGCCCCTTCCTCCTCCATCTCTGTGAATACCTGAGAATGTCTATGTAATCTAAGCCTTAGTTTCTTTAACTATGGGGGTGATACAGCCTATCTGTCATCTGGGAATATCTAAACATTTGCTGCTCAAAATAAGAGCCACAGAACAGCAATATCAGACCCCCTGGAGCTTGTTAGAGATGTGGACCCTCAGGCCTCCTGAGCCCAAATTTGCATTTTTAACATGATCCCCCAGGTGATCTGCATACATGTCAAAGTTTGATAAACACTAAACTAAAAGATGTAAAAGTGTTTTGTAAACTGTGAAACCAGGTATACCATGTTAACAGTAATTTGATATAAATGATTAGCAGCATACCCTATACATGCTCAGTATTTCCATTCACGTAGTCATTACTGGCCACTTGTTCCTGAGGAAGGGGAGGACAAAAGTGACCAAAGAGAGGCATTCCCTTGGTTAAGTGAATTGCTTCCTGGGGAACACGCTTATGTGGGACATACACTAAAAAATTACTGTTGCTTATCTGAAATTCAAATTTAACTGAGTGACCTGTTTCTTTTCTTTTCTTTTCTTTTCTTTTCCTTTCCTTTCTTTTCTTTTCTTTTCTTTCTTTTTCTTTACTTCTTTCTTTCTTTTTCTTTTCTTTCTTTTCTTACTCCTTCCTTCCTTCCTTCCTTCCTTCCTTCCTTCCTTCCTTCCTTCCTTCCTTCCTTCCTTCTTTCTTTTGAGACGGAGTCTCACTCTGTCACCCAGGATGGAGAGCAGTGGCACTATCTCGGCTCACTGCAACCTCTGCCTCCCAGGCTCAAGCGACTCTCCTGCCTCAGCCTTTGTAGTAGCTGGAGTTACAGCTGGGCACCACCATGCCCGGCTAATTTTTGTATTTTTAATAGAGACAGGGGTTGCACCATGTTGGTCAGGCTGGTCTCGAACTCCTGACCTCGTGATTCACCCGTCTTGACCTCCCAAAGTGCTGAGATTACAGGCGTGAGCTACCGCACCCATCCATGACCGAGTCTTATCTGGGAATTATTCCTAAATGGATCCAGTTGTCTTTTAAGTGCAAAGTCCTTGAAGTTTGGGGTATTCATTTAGCTAATCGCAGAGCTCAGCGTTAGGCTTTCTTTTGATCCTAAGGTTACTGAACAATGGTAGGGAAGGGAATCCTGAATCCTATTAGCAAGTGTCCCACTTTGTGGAGTACCCATCATTTCCAGTCACTTTACTTAGATAATTACTGCTTCAATCTCGAGCCTTGCTACTCCAAGTGTGTGATCAGCAGCGTTCCTTGTTAGAAAGGCAGAAAGAATCTTAGGCTCCCCTCTAGACCTACAAAGCCACCTGCAGTACAGGTGATTAACATGTACCTTAAAGTTTGAAATCGAATGGGCTAGGCAATTTGGGGTAAGGAATAGTCAAGTATTCCTTGAAAAAAAGAATCACTAGTAGACTTGATTTTTTTTTCTAGACTGGTTTAGGTGTACAGCAAAATTGAGCAGAAAGTACAAAGTTCCTATATACTCTTCTCTACCTTCACCTAGTTTTCCCTATTATAAACATCTTGCATTAGTGTACTACATTTGTTACAATGGATGAGCCAATATTACATTATTACTAACTCAAGTCAGTAGTTTACAGTGAGGCTCACTCTTTGTGATGTACACCCTATGGCTTTGTGTTTTTGTTTTTTTTTTTTTGCAGTGTAAATTTCACAATTTATTAAAATTTAAGGTACGTTATAAAACTTAACCTTTGCAATAACCCCGTGAAAGTAGATAATTGAGGGTGTTTCTAATTAAATTTTACAAATGAAAAAATTGAGGCTCAGGGGGGTTATTTAACTTGTCCAAAGTCACAAGGCTACCAACTGGCAAAGGCAAAATTTAAGGCTAGATCTCTTAATATAAATGAATATATTTTCTCCTTCAACCACAACGACTTAAAGAATCTGTTCTCTGTTTTCTTTTTTTTTTTTTTTTTTTTTTTGAGACAGAGTCTCGCTCTGTCGCCCAGGCTGGAGTGCAGTGGCCAGATCTCAGCTCACTGCAAGCTCCGCCTCCCGGGTTTACGCCATTCTCCTGCCTCAGCCTCCCGGGTAGCTGGGACTACAGGCGCCGCCACCTTGCCCGGCTAGTTTTTTGTATTTTTTAGTAGAGACGGGGTTTCACCGTGTTAGCCAGGATGGTCTCGATCTCCTGACCTCGTGATCCGCCCGTCTCGGCCTCCCAAAGTGCTGGGATTACAGGCTTGAGCCACCGCGCCCGGCCCTGTTCTCTGTTTTCAAAAAAATTATTTCAACTTTTATTTTAGATGCAGGGGGTGCTTGAGCAGGTTTAGTTAATGAGTATATTCATTGCATAATGCTGAGGTTTGGGATACATATGATCCCTTCATCCAGGTGTGAGCATAGGACTCAAAAGTCATTCAATCCTTGCCTCTCCTCTTTAGTAGTTCCCAGTGTCCATTGTTGCCTTCTTCTTCTTCTTCTTCTTTTTTTTTTTTTTAAGACGGAGTCTCACTCTGTTGCCCAGACTCGAGTGCAGTGGCGCTATCTCGGCTCACTGCAAGCTCCGCCTCCCAGGTTCACGCCATTCTCCTGCCTCAGCCTCCCGAGTAGCTGGGACAACAGGCGCCCGCCACCACGCCTGGCTAATTTTTTGTGTTTTTGGTAGAGATGAGGTTTCGCTGCGTTAGCCAGGATGGTCTCGATCTCCTGACCTCGTGATCTGCCCACCTTGGCCTCCCAAAGTGCTGGGATTACAGGCGTGAGCCACCGTGCCCGGCCTCATTTGTTGCCTTCTTTATGTCTATGAGGACCCAACACTTAGCTCCCACTTATAAGTGAGAACATGTGATATTTGGTTTTCTGTTCCAGTGTTAATTCACTTAGGATAATGACCTCCAACTGCATCCATATTGCTGCAAAGGACGTGATTTCATTCTTTTTTTGGTGACTGTGTAGTAGTCCACATTTTCTTCATCCAGTTCACCATTGTACCACATTTTCCAATGTACCACATTTTCTTTATCCAGTTCACCATTGGTGGGCACCTGGGTTGATTCTGTACCTTTGCTATTGTGAATAGTGCTGCGATAAACATACATGTGTCTTTTTGGTAAAATGATTTACTGTCTTTTGGATATATTCTATGGGTTTTGACAAATGCATGATGTTGTGTATTGGCCATTACAGTATCATATAGATTAGTGTGTTACTGCCCTAAAGATTCCATGGGCTCCACCTGCTTGTCTCTCCTTTCTTTTCGTTGAACAAACTACCAATCTTTTCACTGTCGAATACCGTCTTGATTTGTTGAAAGAAAGAAAGGAGGAAGGAAGGAAGGAAGGAAGGAAGGAAGGAAGGAAGGAAGGAAGGAAGGAAGGAAGGAAGGAAAGAAAGAAAGAAAGAAAGA
>NW_012101365.1:8879467-8892890 GCF_000951045.1 Mandrillus leucophaeus | reverse complement strand
GAAGGAAGGAAGGAAAGAAAGAAAGAAAGAAAGAAAGAAAGAAAGAAAGAAAGAAAGAAAGAAAGAAAGAAAGAAAGAAAGAAAGAAAGAAAGAAAGACTGACTCCATCCATAAGGACAAAGAGTATGTTTCTGATGAAGAAACTGATACTTGCCCAAGGTCACCAAACTAGTAAGTGTAAACGCTGAGTTTTCAACTCATGTCTGGCTAACTCCAAAATCTGGATTTTTTTTTCTTTTCTTTCCCCCCCTCTCTAATATGACCATGCCTTCTCTTACTAGCAGAGGAGACAGTTGTACTTTCGTGCTATAGGAAGGTGTAGAGTTCTCCACAATTTTTCCCTCTAAGGATAGCATTAGGGCAGGGAGAAGGGATCTGTCTGAACTACTGAGGCTCCCAAGGGTTCCCAGTGGGCACTTCAGTGGGACCTGTAGGTAAATTTCTAAAATCTCCCACCAGCTGTTTATTTATTATTATTTTTTAAATCACCTCACTCAAACCAGTTTTCATTTACAAGTGGGATCATAGAAATGCTAATGATCCAGATTGGGCTTGCTAATTACTTCTTAATCAACTGTGAATGGGCCTTTGCTACCAGCACTGGGTGGCTGAGAAGAGGGCTTCAGCTGGACAGATAAAAGGAAGCAGGTTGCTGAAGTGCCACTGGCCTTGAGAATAGGAAGCCGTGGAGTGTGGTGGTGTCTTCTTTGCATGTTTTCTGTTCTGCTCTTTTGTCCTGATGCTTTGGCCCAATCATGAGGTATCCCAAGGGAAGCCAAGGTATTCAGAGGATGTAAGAAGCCAGACAAAGCCGTAGTGAACAGTTAGCAAGCAGAGGTTAGTCAACAAATGGTGACTGGATCTACATAAAATGTTGGATATTGTGTTGAGTGCTTTCTTCCTGACCCTGTGAAGATTCTGGTTTTGGAGAGAGGACATGAAGGCAAGTGAACGTGTCGGGAGGAAACTTCGAGGAACATTTATGAGAGAGGAAGTCATGAGTCAGAGGCACCTGCAGGGGGGCAGGAGAGAACAGGAAGAAAACACTTACAGGGCATGTTATAAAATAATTGTTGAATAAATTATCTAAAATCAAACACTTTCTATGAAAGATACTTTAATAATAATAGCTACCACAAATTGTGTACCTAATATGTGCCTGGCCTGTTTCAGTCCATCACAATGACCATTTGAAGTCGAGGTTTACTGCACCTATTCTATAGATGCAGAAACTAAGACTTAAAAAGGTTAAGGATCAGACCCACAGTCATAGTTCTAGTAAGTAGCTCTTCTGATTGCAAAGCATACACTTATTCCATGGCTGGGTCTGCCCTTTTATTTGTTTAGACATTTAGATGATAGAATAAAGTTAGATATTTCAAAGCTCAAAAATTAGAGAAGGGAAAATCCTATATTGCATCAGTAAAGGTCCAGCCAAGAGAGAAACCATACCAATTATTTTAACATGGATAATTTAATATAGAGAATGGCTGCCGGGGAACTGAGCAACCAACATGGCAAAAAGAGAATGCTAAGGTATCATGGAGCCAACAACTACAGAAAGCAGCTGCCTCTGGGACTGGGACAACAAAAGAAAGAGGTTGGCATTATTAAAACTTAGAAATATGGGAGAGAAGGCCCTGCAGAGATGAAACTCAGACACTGAGAAGGGACACTGCCTGGCTGATGATAGTGTTTCTGAGTTTGAAGGACAAGTCTCGTTGGTCTGGGACCCAGATCTCTGAGGAGGGGCTCAGATTGGTTAGTGTCACTGAGGGGGCACAACAAGGTTGTTTCTGTGAGTGTTCGAAAAACTGCAAATTGGATTTAACCATTGCTTCTGAAACAACTACTGCTGCCAAGGTGAAGAGACATTGCTCATGGACATAGGCAGGAATGGGAAGTAAACCGAAAACAGGAAGCAAACAGAAAGGAAAAATCACTTCTTTCTCTCCTCCAGGTGTGCAGCCTCCTGCTTCGGCCCCCATGGGCTGAGTTCAGCAGGTAACTAGCTAGCCAAACTGAAATGTGGTTTGCAGAGTTCTAGCTGCAGCATCTCAAAGTACGTGTTGTGGTTTGTGAAAAGGATCTGAAATTTAGCATCCAAAGACCTGGAGTACTGCAAAAGCTTTTAATTGGTTTTCCTTATATCAGTCTTAAATCTATAAACCATGCCTATTGCAACCAGAGTGATTGTCTTAATCATAAATCATATGGTCATTTCTCTTTCTAAACCTACAATGGATTCCTACTGCACTTACAACTACTTAAACTCCTTGATTGGTTTGCAAGACCTTGCTTTGTTTCCAATGTCTCCAGCCTTGCCTAAACCACTCTTTCCCTCAATTGCTATATCCTGGCTACAGCAGCCCTCCTGGGGTTCTTTGAATTCACAGAGCTCTGTGACAGCTGAGAGGCTCTAGACTTGCCGCTCCCTTGGTACAAAATCTTCTTTCCCAATTCTCAGTCTAATTCCTCTTCATTTTTCAAAGCTGAGACTAAACATACCTTTTCCATTCTCTGATATTTCTCTCTCTTGACTGGACCTTTATTGATGCAATGTAGGATTTTCCCTTCTCTAACTTTTGAGCTTTGAAATAACTATTGTATTGCATCATCTAAAAGTCTAAGCAAACACCCACCTGCCATTTTTCTTATTGCACACTGTATATATTTATGTACAATTTAATGCACTTGTGTGTTTTATTTGTAACTACTAAGTATGTATCTCAGCCATTGCATTTTGAGTCTTAGGAGGGCAGAAGTCCTGTCAGTTTTTTTGTCTTATAAAACCATGGGCCTGGCATAGAGTCATTACTCCTTAAATATTTGTTAAGGAATGTGTGGGTTTTTATCTAGTTCCCAGATTAATGGTTGTGCACCTCATATTACTTTTAGGGAATATTTAAGCTCTTCGAGGGCAGGGATCACATCCTATAGGCCTTGTATAATAATGGGCAAAGAATAAGCATTGATGGGCTGGGTGCAGTGGCTCACACCTGTAATCCCAGCATTTTGGGAGGCCGAGGCTGGTGGATCACCTGAGATCAGGAGTTCAAGACCAGCCTGGCCAACATAATGAAACTCTGTCTCAACTAAAAATACAAAAAAAATAGCTGGGTGTGGTGGTGGGCGCCTGTAATCCCAGCTACTTTGGGAGGCTGAGGCAGGAGAATCACTTGAACCCAGGAGGTGGAGGGTGCAGTGAGCTGTAATTGCGCCATTGCTCTCCGGCCTGGGGGACAAGAGCGAAACTCAGTCTCGAAGAATAAGCATTGATGAAGTCTTGTTGGTTTTTTATTCATAGTAACTAGTCATATACAAGGTCACCTACAGACTATCCAGATTCTTTCGTACATTTTCTTTTCTTTTTTTTTCTTTTCGCTCGTGTCGCCCAGGCTGGAGTGCAGTGGCCGGATCTCAAGTCTTCTATCTGGAGCTGGTAGTGGCCGCCTTAGGGGACAAAACAGGGAAACTGTAATCACAGCTAAGCATGGAAAACATATATAGAAGTGCTGAAGAACATAGGCTACAGATTGCCTGGGTGTGAAACCCAACCCTACCACTTCCATGACCCAGATAACCCTGGGAAAGTTGCTTATTCTCATTGTCTCAGCCTCCTCAACTATAATGGTAATAATAATGCCTTCTTTACAGGGTGCTGGAGGGTGTATTGAGGTATTCATATACACAGATGCTAATGGAAAAATACAAACTAAAGTGAATATGTAGAACAGTAGTCCCCCTTTATCCTTGGGAAATACATTCTAAGATCCCCAGTGGCTGCCTGAAACCATAGATACTCCTGAACTTTCTATGTATTAGAGTTTTTCCTACACACATACATCAGTGATAAAGTTTAATTTATAAATTAGGTACAGTAAGAAATTAACAGTAATAGCTAGTAATAAATTATAACAATATTCCAGCATCACCACTCTTGCACTTTGATGCCATTATTAAGAAAAATAAGGGTTACTTGAACACAAGCCCTGTGATATAATGCAACAGTTGATCTGATAACTGAGATGGCTGCTAAGTGGCTAACAGGCAGGAAGCATGTGCAGTGTGGATACATTGGACAAACGGATGATTCACCACCCAGGTGGGACAATGTGAGACTTCATCATGCTACACAGAATGGCGCACACTTTAAAACTTAGGAATTGTCTATTTACATAATTTTCCATGTAATATTTTGGACCACAACTGAAACTGCCAAAAGCAAAACTGCAAATAAGGGGGGACTACTGAACTGTGTTTGGAAATATAAGCACCTGACAAATAATGGCACCTGACTGTCAGCTAAATTTCACTTGTAACAAGGAGCTGTCCATATCTTCTGTCACCCTCTTCCAAAATAGAATTGATTATGCAGTATCCCATGACCTGAAGTCTTTATTTTCTATCAACACTACTTACACGTCAGGCTAAGACTTCTTTGTTCATCTCACCTTCAAGTGTAACACTCAGTTTTTTTGTTTGTTTTTTTGCAAGGCCATTCTTGTGTGTTAACTTAGATTTTACAACTGCATTATATGTTTCCCAAAGCCACATGTTAATTCGATGTTACTTTTCATTTTGCTAATGAGACTTTCAGGATACAAAGTGGGCTCCACATCTACTGCTTAATTCTATCCCGACAAGGCAAAAGCACCTCTTGATATCAGTTTAAGTAAGTGTAACAGTCAGTTTTCAGTTGCAGAGAGTATATTTAATTCTTCTAACTAGTTTAAGCTGGACAGAACTTTGTTGTTGTTGTTGGTCAACTATGCAGGAGACTATTATTCACCAACATCCATTTCCTTCCTTTCAAGACGAGGACTTCATCTCCTTCCAAGTTTTAGCTGGGCATTTATGTGGCTGCCTACATTGCAATTACATTTGCCAAGCCCTTGGCAGATAGATATGGTCCTGTGGATAAATTACGGCAAATGGGATGTGTGTAAAAGTAACGCATGACGTGTTAAGTCATTTCCTTAAAAGGAAGCTGTTAGACTTTCATTTCTACCCCCCACTTCCCACATACTGGATGATGGGACCTGGTGGTGGGAAAAAGCTTCAGGTGGGAAACACTCTAGAGGTTAACAGGACACCAAGAAAGAAGAAAACTAAGTCATTGAATATCTCTGGGAGATAGAGCTACTATGTTCCCCTGGACTGCCTACCAGCTTATAATTTTATATGAGAGAGAAAAAAACTTTTACTTTGTTTAAGTGTCCATTATTTATCTTGGTAAGTCAGCCAATACAATGTCCTAATTAAAATATATTAGTATTAAAATAGCTTGTAGAATTGAGCTTTTATAAATCATTCCAAAGCCCTGGGCAATACAGGGATCTTCTATTTTTTTCCTTGGACCTTCTATGAAATGGAAGCTTTGATTCCAAAACTACCTCAGTACTGCTCTAACCTGGGAGAGCCATGTTATGTATGCTACAGTCTGTACCAACAGAGTAGATGTTCAGTGCCTTGCCTCCTGGTCCCCACAAAGCAAGTGACCCAGCATTGGGCCCTCCACTGACATGGCTGCAGAAAAACCAATCACCCTTACAACTATGTTGGCCATAGACGCAGTAGAGGCAGCAGAAGTGTGTCCCCTCACTCTTCCATTCCAGAATGTGTGCTCCTGCTTCTGACTGGCCAAGCCTGGATCTCACCCAGTGCTTAGCTGTGAGAGAATCTAGGATATATCTTTTTTCTCTCTGGATTTCACACTGGGGACACATACTAGAAAGAAGATGAGATGGATTTTGACTGCCAATCCACCATATCTGGCATAGTAAACTTATCAAATCCTGAAGGTATATAGCTAATCAACAGATATTTTTGAGCATTGGTTATGTGTCAGCCGCAGCATTAAGTGCTGTGGTTACAGCTCAGTTGACACAGTTCGCCCTCAAAGGATCATCTATGCAATTTGCAACTCAGTGTGCTAAGTTCTGTGAGGTGATGGGGTTCAGGACACACTACCCCCAAAATATGGTAATACTGAAGAAAACAGCAAAGGCAGGAAGGGGACTCTGACTTTCCTGTGCTCTGCTCCCCTGAAGTGGGTCTTAAAACCTGGGAAAGAATTTTTGGGCTTCTCTTAAGCAAATCATAAGACGTCCCTGTGAGAGGTGCCTTCCTTATACCTGGAAGAAGGGAACATTTTGATTTCTGAAGACCCAGGGATACAGAGAAGAATCTGAACAACCGGCCTTGATACGTTTCCTCAATTTACTCCCATTAGATCATACCCTTTTTGCCTTATCATATTTCTCCATGGCTGTCTACACTTCATCAAACCTAGTATAAAAATATTCAGATTTAACCATTTCTTTGGGTCCTCATTTCCTTATGAAGGCTGCCATGTCACATAAAATGTTAAATATATTGATAAATGTATATAAAGTATGTTAAATAAATGTGTATGTTTTTCTCTCATAATCTGTCTTTTGTTAGAGGAGCTTCAACCGTGAACCCAGGATGGTGAGGAAAAGGCATTTTTCCTCCCTTACAGAGGGAAGCCTGCAGCCCTGGGGAAAGAAGAGCAAGGCTGCTCACAGGAGCCACATGTACATGTGGGGAAGAGGATGCACTGCTCAGGGAACGATGGGCTGCTCAGGGAACGATGGGCTGCTCAGGGAACGATGGGCTGCTCAGGGAACGATGGGCTGCTCAGGGAATGATGGGCTGCTAGGGGAACGCCTGGGCAGGTGATGCTTAAACTTAGTCCTGATGCTGACGCACACCACAGCTTTGTGCTTGAACTTGGACTGTGGTGTGAGACTGTGTTGAATCCCACTCTATCACTTATTAACTAAAACCTTGAGTAAGTTGATCTGTATGTCTGAATAAAAGGCAACATTTGTTTTTGTTTTTTCCCCCTTAAAAAAAAAAAAAAAACTATGCTTCAGAAAAGAGGGAGTGACTTTACATTCAACTCTTTATAAGAGTCAGTGTTTCATTAAACAAAAAGATATGACATTACCTTGAAATAATTATCCATTAATTGGATATGTGATGCCTTTGGAAGAAGTCACTCACCCAAGGTCACACAGCCAGAGGCTGGTGAAGCCAGAATTGCACTTTTCTCCATAGTCCAGCTCTTAGCTATTCACCACATCATTCTTCATGCCTACTGGCTGCTTCTCCCTGGTGCACATTCCCTGCCCTGTGAGCTAATTTTCAGGCAGAACTTCTGATGCTTAGTACTTTGCCTTTACTGCGGATTTTTTCATTTAGCCTGCACCTTTGGCCTTAGTATCTCCCAAAGTCCCAGGCAAAGACTCAGCTCCAGCTCTGGGGCCCTGGGGAACCCTCTTATGTTCTGGCCCCTTTGCTGATTGGTGCTGGACTCAGCCCTTTCTTGAATCAGACATACCCCAATCTGAGCATGTTTTCAGATCAAGAGGAGGAGACAACCCTATAGACCCCAGACATGCCAACAGGCTGGGATGATTCCGTCTGCGTGAGGGGGCTGAATTCAGACTCTGTAAACAGCTGGCCTGCTTAACATTTGTATGAGCACTCGCAACTCAGTTACAGGCAATTCCCTTCTCCGTAACACAGCAGTCAGAATTTGACTCATCCGCCACCTGTATAAATGGGAAGCAATACGTAAGGGATTCCCAATCCTTTCCCCAGCCGCTCCCTGAATTTCCAGAGATGCCCTGACATCACCAGCTTTACCTGTTTTTCCACCCTCACTTGTTCTTAAAACCACTTTGAGCTCTCTCTCAAACACTATGAGAATATGATTTGGGGCCCAATCCAGGGCTGGTGGGCCCAGTTCGCAGCCTGCCAGTGCCTTAACTTACCTAGCAGTATGGAACTGTATTAAAGGACTAAGGTTCACCTTCCATGTTACCCTGAGACTTAGAAGACATTTTCTTATAAAGTACGGAGAAATAAGCCTGGCTTCTAGGAAGACCACAAGCTGGAGAGGCAGCCTGAAGGCATGACTTTTGGGAGTCTAAAGATGGGAACTGTAGTCCTAGTTCTGGTGCTGATAAGCTGTGTGAACTTTTGCCAAGTGACTCCCTCTACCTCTCTTGTTGCCTTCACAGTAAAATCCAGAATTTGGCTAGATGACACGAGGGCTTTTCAACTGCTAATATGCATACAAGTCACCTGAGCTTCTGTTAAAATGCAGATTCTGATTCTGTAGGTCCAGGGTTGGCCTGAGATTCTGCATTTCTAACAGAATCCCAGGTGAAGCTAAATGCTGCTAGACACAGTTGGAGCAGTAGGACCTTTATATGATTTCAAAAGCTCCCTCCTGCTCCTGGTCTCCGTGTATCACATACTCTCTTAGTAACAACAATAACAGCTCCAAAGGGTTTAAATATATGCTTACACACACATTTGTTAAATTACACCTATCATAGGTGGTTAAACCATCAAACAATACAGAAATATAAAAACACAGAATGTGGACGTGCCCTGGTAACTGAACCCCCCAAAAGAACTATTGTTAATGGTGCAAAGTACTTCAGAATATGAGGACCCACACAAAAGTTTACGGCCTTCAGCTGTCCCTGCCCAGTGTGCCTCCAGTATGTTTTCTGGAAGGAGTTAAAGTTTCTTCTCTAGCTCAAAGTCACTGCAACACCCCAGTGTGGTAGATGACAAGGTGGTAAGCTTGGGCATGTTAAATGGAGGACCAGAGCTCTTTGTGCTGTATTCTTCTATGGGGATTTAGAGGTTATGGTGACTTCACAAAGGGATCTTCACAGAGCTAAGGAAGGGAGAATGAAAACACAGCCTCAGAAATCCAGTCACCTGGGGCTTTCCAAATAGGGGCTTTTTCCTCTTTAGTCTTTCTGTGGGGCCATTGCCCACTTATTAGGGGGAAAGTTTGGTGCAAGTTTTCCCTAGAAAATGTCCTGTGACGTCAAAGAGTGATCTAATGGAATCAAGAACAATGAGAATTTCTTCAGCGATGGGGGCTCAGGATCAACTGGGTCCTAGCTATCCAGAGCAGAATCCTTAGTCCCAGGTACACAGGCGAGAGGGAGATTTTATCTTCTGCCACCTCAAGCATGCAGGTGAGAAGGCCAGATGCAGACTCTGCTCTTGTGGCTGTTTTGAGAAGAGACTTCTGAGACAAGCTTCCACAAGTGCCCTCAGAACTACATTCAAGCTATTCCAGGTGTCCTTTCTTGGCTGGGCACCTCCCCAGTTACATTTTCTTCTCCAGTCTTCCTCCTCCTCTGCTCCTTAGGAGAAAGGCTTGGTGTGTTTACAAAAGTAGTTTTCCCAAGTGACTCTGCTGTTTCTTGCCCCGGACCTTTTGTAGGCTGTACTTTCTTTCTGGAACACACCCCTGGTGCTATCATCTCCTGACAGCCTTCGCTGTTTTCCCATTTTCCTCCTCTCCCCTCCCCAAGTGGAGTAGAGTGTCTCTTTTCTCTGTTGCTGTCATCTTACACCATCCCTATAACACTTTTTGTACATTATAATGTTATTTTTAATCTTCCACATTAGACTGGGAGATCCCTAAGGGCAGATATCCTATCCTATTTAAAATGGTTTTGCCTAGGAGTTTACAGCCTAGAATGTGCCCATTGAATACTTGTCGAATGAATGAGAATCCTAGAAATTTCAATCACTCAAGGAGAATTTAAATGATCATAAGTAAAGATGTTTGCATGAATTCGTTTCTGGTTTATTGAGGATTTACTAATAAGGGTAGGGCCCTTGATGGACACATTTTGAGGAGACAGTATGGTATAGTGAAAAAGACCCTGGGCTTGAAATCGGAGAGACTGAATCCCAAGTCTACCATTTGTATATTGTTCATCTTTCAGCAAGTGATTGACCTTTTTGGGCACTGTTGTCTTCAATGGGGAAAGAATGATTTTTGTCATTCTCACAAGATTAAACAAGATAATGGCTTGAAAGAACTGTATTGAGATGTGCAGATGTCAACATGTTATTATTATGGGACATTTAAGGAAATTAAAGAATATTCCATATTACTGTCACTTGAATTGGGGATGGCTCCGTGTACAGGTGATGAGGATATTATCTCTCAGTCACAGTTACAAACTCTTTCACTCCCATACTCTGTTTTGGGACACTGGGCCGGGACTCTACAAACCAAATTCCTTCTTTGTCAACAGCTCCCTTTCAGGCCCTGCCAACAAGGGATGCTAGAGACAGACTGTATGACAGGAGGAGGAAGAAAAGACTTGCTGCTTCCTGTTTGCTTCCGTTTCCGTCACCTCAGCCTGGCTTCTTCACTCTGGTAGCAGCACTTCCTTCCAGTTGAGTCCGGTTTGCGGTTTTTCCAATACATGGAGGAGCAGCCTGGTTGCATTCCCTCAGAAACACTAACACTAGCTGCTGGAGTTTCCTCCAAAGAGATCTGGCTTCCAGCTCCACAGAACTCCTCTTCCTAGCCCAGAGACCTCAGCACCAGCTGAGCAATTTCTATGCATTTATGACCTGTATTCCAGTGCTCTGGGGCTAATCCTTCAAGTTTCTGCCTTTTAATCATTCTAACCTCTCCTTTTGTTTCCTCAGCAGTAGGGGTTGTAACTATTTCCTGTAATTGCTAACACTTGTTACTCTTTTTGTTATTATAGTTCTTCAACACTTAGTTAACAAGTCTTTATGTCAAATTATCTCTTAAAAATAAGCGATGTGTTTTTTTCTGTATCTTGAACCACTGTACAAATGGACATATTAGTCTAGATTTGGAGAAGAAATAGGAGGAGAACTTGCATAGAAAAGAGCTCAGGAAACTCCAATAGTCCTTTATAAAGGTTCTTTGAAAAATTCTAGAATGTTCCTAAGGTAAGTAGCTTCTGTGATGGCCCCCGATGATACTTACATGCTAGCATTCATGGCAGAATTGATTATGCCAATGCCACTTCTAAGATTAGGTTACTTAAAAAGTCTGCAGCTTCCATCTTAGGTACTCTCTCTTGTATTGCCAACTTTGGGGAAAACTAGCTGCCAAATTATTAGGTGGTCCTGTAGAGAAACCCACATAGTGTGGGACCACAGCTTGCAAACACAGAGTGAGCTCAGAAGCAGATCACCATCCCTGCCCCTGCATAGCCCTCAGATAAGACTGCAGCCTCAGCTGACTGCCTACAACCTTGTGAGAGACCTTAAGCCAAAGACACTCAGCCAAACCACACCCAGATTCCTGACTCACAGAATTGAGATTAAAAACGTTTGTTATTTTAAGCTACTAAGTTTTGGGGTAAGTTGTTATGCAGCAATAGAAACCCAGTGAAGTTTCTCTTATTGAGAAACTATGGGAGGACGAAGAGAAAATATTGTTCCAACTGTATTTTCCTAATCAGTGAATATAGAAAACTGATTTAAGAATCAGCAGTTGTATATAATTATATTCCACTGATATTCTTTCAGTTTCTAAGATTTTACTTTCTCCAAACCTTGGTGTGTTTCTCTTTCTGTCTTCCTTTTTAGTGAAATATATGCTGTTGGAGAGGGAACTGGGGCAGAGAGAAATAACACATATTTCTAAATAATCTTCTGGCTCTAATTTACCCACAGGCATACCCTGAGCTAGGTATTAAATAAAGAAAAACTGTATATTTCAAACCCTAGCTCTCATTTCTAAGGCACTTAGAAGTTAATTGAGATGACAAGACACAGACAAAATTAAGTAACCTAAGGAGACCAGGACTAATCAGGATTCTTGTTTGGGAACAGTGTATTTGTCATGGTAGGTTAACATCTTTAACAGGCAAACACAAAGTATCAATGCTTCAACATTATGTACAACTTTATTTCTTGGCATGAAGAGACTGCGAGGCAGGAGGGGCTGTGTTCTATGTACTGGTATAAGAATCAGGAGCTCTAGGTCCTCCCATCTTGTGCCCCTGCCTTCCTAAGTGACTTCAGTGAGCAGCTGGGGAAGGAGAGCAAATAGCTGATGATGTGGGAAGTTTTTGTGGGCTAGCTCTGGAAGTACATCACTTCTTTTCATATTCCATTGGTCAGAATTCAGTTATTCAGAGCTAGAGAACTTCAAGGCAGGCTGGGAAATGTAGTCAGCTGTGTGCCCAGGAGGAAAAGGAAGTGAGGTTTGGTGAACAAATAAATGCAGCCACAAATGAACAAATTCTTATTGAATTCAATAGAAAAAGTATATTGAAGTGGTATTTGCATAGCTAGTGCTACCAAGTAGAGTTGTGCAGGTTTTGTACTGCAGAAAGGTTCCTAGATGAGGGTGAGTGAAAGCTGTGTGCAGCTTGAAGAAAGGTTTGCTTCTTTCAAATGATCTACCAGGAGGGACATGCCTTTAAGAAACCCATACAAAGGCACTACGTGTGTTAGGACACCCTGTGTCTAGCTTAAGAATCGATGAGAAGGCACAAGGATGAGGCTTGGATATCAGACAGAGCCCAATGCTGGTCAAGAACATTCTATTACAATGTTGCTGGTGACCCTGCCACCACTGGGCATTCACTACCATGTGACAGGACCCTGACACCCTGGCAGCTGTGTCCTTATGTGGTAGAAATGAGTCTAACTGGCTCTCAGGGGTTTCTTTTATAAGGGCACTTGTAAGGGTGGAACACACATGACCTAATCATCTTCCCACAGGCCCCACCTTCTAATACCATCACCTTGATAATTAAGTTTTAACATATGAATTTTGGGGGACACAAATACTCAGACCATTGCATCATCTTACTGTTTCCTCAGATCACTCCAGGGACCACTTATCTGGGTTCTCTGAGAAACAGACACTAGATAGCCTTCAATGTGTGATAAATTTATTAGGGAAAGTGCCTACGAGAGGCAAGGGAAAGAAAGTTGGGAGTGTGGGAGAGCATGCAAGTGATGCAAGTTTGACCCCAAGTGCAGAAGAGAGGGGGGATTAATGAAGGAAAATCAGGCATTGAGTGTCTAGATTGCAGTGCACCTCTAAGAGAAGTGTGGCAACGTTGTTGGGGAGGCCTGAGCTAATGTTGCTCATCAGAGGAGCCCCTGATCTCCCCAGGACCTGACCTACTTTAGTACTCCTAGAGTGCTCAGTCGTTGGCTAGGAGCAGCAGTGGGAGCATGGTCCAGAGGCAGGTGCAGAGATGGATTCCAGTGCCCAGCAATGAGGGCACTTATGCTCCATGTAGTTGGAGATCTGAGGGGCCCATTGTCATGACCACCATAGCAGCAATTAGAATGCTCTAAATCAGTGGCTGGACTCAACTGTTTAAAGATTAAGCTTTTGTCATCATTCCAAAGAGTGAAGGGTAAAAAGCTCCCTGGAGGTGAAACCCTGTCTCTACTAAAAACACAAAAATTAGCTAGGCATGGTGGCATGCACCTGTAGTCCCAGCTACTCAGGAGGCAGAAGAATTGCTTCAACCTGGGAGGTGGAGGTTGCAGTGAGCTGAGATCATGCCACTGCACTCTAGCCTGGGTGACAGAGTGAGACTCTGTCTCAAAA
>NW_012101365.1:8843339-8878582 GCF_000951045.1 Mandrillus leucophaeus | reverse complement strand
GTGATATAACGTGATAATCCCCATATATGGCAGAAATAACAAAGGTGGAGCAAAAAAGACTAATATCTTGGAATCATCGAGCTAATCCACATACAACACTTTATTATTATATCTTACCATATCACAATTTAGTAGAGTTTTGTAATATTGTGGAAAGAAGCCTTTGATGCTATGGGATGACCAGAATTTTCTCATTTCCCTTTGCCAAGATATGAACAGAAGCAAGCAGAGGAGGAATCTGATGGTGTGCATGGTAAGAAAGGAGGGCCAGCCCTGTATGTGCTTTACATATGCAGGATATGTATAGACAGGTAACTGGATTAGGTGTATGCTGGAAGGAAGGGCTACACCCCTGACTGTGTGCACAGGTGTGTCACAGGTGGGGAGCCAGGAAAACACCAATCCATTCAGGTGCAACTTTTGATTGATCAGAATCTGTTTCAATATCACAATGAATATTTATACACAGCTTTGCTATTTTCAAAGCCTTTTCCTATACTACATTGTCTCATTTAATCCTCATAATCCTGAAAATCAAGTAGCATTTTTGTCCCCACTTAAAAAATTTCCTAAGCACACCTAGTCATTGTAAAGCCTGAATCGAAACTGAGTTCCCAGACTCATGTCCATCTGTCACCTGTCACCACTAGTTCATGCTGAGGTTACAAAAGCAACTGGGATATATTCTGTGCTTGCAAAGAGCTCTTCTCTACAGGAATTCCTTGAGAATATTTGACACTACTAAAAATTCTGAGAAACTGGAGAAAAAGTACTTTTTCAATTCAGGTTCTGGGAGAGTAGGGGGAGTAGAGTCACAGTGAAGGGAGGGTATTTGTGTGTGTATATGTGTGTGTGTGTGTGTGTGTGTGTGCGTGTGTGTGTATGAGAGAGTGAGACTGAGAGAGAGAGAGAGAGAGAGAGAGAGAGAGAGAGAGAGAGAGAGAACTTGAGAGAGACAGACAGAGGGGGGCAGCCAGCAAGGCATCGCTAGCTACTGTCATAATGAGTTCTTTCTAGGCCAGTGCTTGCTTACCTCCCAGCTGTAATGGAGACACACACTTCCTCCTCGGGAGAGGAGCTGAGGTGGCTTCCCCGGCTCCAGAAAGTTCGTCTTGGGAGGCAGAAACCTGGAGACACTAGCCTGGTGGTTACCACGCAGGTTGAGGCTTGGATCCCTGCTCTGTCTGTGACCTTGGGCAAATTTAGGAACCTCTACACTTTTAGTTCGCTAATAATCCTAGCCTCCTAACCCCTCCCTCTTGTCCCCTCTCTCATTCCCTTTCAGAATTGCCATGTTGTACCCAGGAGTAATCTTTTAAAAATGTTAATCCGCCGGGTGTGGTGCCGTATGCCTGTAGTCCCAGCTACTCGGGAGGCTGAGGCAGGAGAATTACTTGAGCCCAGGAGTTCGAGTCTGCAGTGAGCTTTGATCAGACCACTCCAGACTCGCAAAAGAGACTCTGTCTCACAATTTATTTTTTTTAAATTTTAAAAAGTGAATCTGATCAACTCAGGACTCCCTCAGCTTCCTCAACATTGTCATCAGTGAATAAACCCCAAAGATTTCTCATTGTACTTAGGACCAAATCTCACATCCTTCTCATGGAAAGGATTATGTGATTTGGCCCCTGCCTCCCTCTCTACTTCACCACCCACTTCACTGACTGTTCTCCAGCCCCACTCTTTTTTTTTGTAATTTACCCCGAGCAGCCACCTCTTCCCCACCTCAAGGCCTTCTTGCCTGCCTGCTTCTGGGGACTCTCTTTCCCTTCTTTTTACCTGGCTAATCCCTGCTCATTCTTTAAGTTTCAACTTACCTTCCTAAGAGAGGCCTGCCCGGAATACTTTGTTCGATCCAACTCCTCAACCCCTTTGTTTTCCTTTAAAGCATTTAGCATGATTTATAATCATGTATTTGATTGTGCAATTCCTTATTAATCTCTGTCTCCTCCCATAGGTTGTGGATCCCTTGAGAGCAAACAGTGTTTCTATTTTCTTCCTTTATGTCTACTCCTGGAGTCAGTCACAGTGCCTGGTACATAGAAGGTACTCAAAAAATACATGGTGTATGAAGGAATAAATGATGGAGAGGCACATGTAAAGCACCTTATCAGGGAACTTTAGCAGATTTTTATAGTCCTGTCCCCTCCTAGTGGATACAGCCAAGCACCATTCTCAGGAGTGGGTACAGACAGCCCTCACCCCAATTATCCACCACTGGGGAGAAGGCCCTGACCATGACTTTGTGGGTTAGCCAGATGCAAAGCCCCCGAGGCTGTGGAAACAGGCTGAGCAGGTCCAGTGGCAGCCCTGCCACCCCGGAACATAGGAGTGGCCTGGAGGGAGTGGGGACAGGTTGCTGGAGAGCAGGTCCCCTGGGTCCTCATCCGACTGAAACCCTCCCTGTCTCTTTTTCCCTACTGCAGAAAGCTATTCTGCCCTGTCCAATGCCAGTGGATCAGCTGCTTGTTTTGTTGTATGTGCTGCTAGGCAACTGGCCTGTTTTTGCTTATTTACCTCCCCTGGGTCATTTCACAACACTTTGTAATAGGCTGTGCTCTCTCTGCTGCACATCTGGTTTGGATTGAGCCTGTCAGAAGTCCCTCTGCGAGGAGAGCTAGTACTTTCCCCAGCAGTCACCAAGACGGCCCCCCAGGGCTCTGGCTGCTCCTTAGTGCCAGACCCCTCTAGGCCTACCCAGCCCCCATTACCTCTTCACTCTTCATCTCCCAGTCTTTTTCAATGGTTCACACATTTCAAAGCCTGAAGAGGGGAAATTTTGAGATGGAAAAAACTGACAAGTGTTCAAGGAATATAAGAGGAGAAAGGAAATTTAACAAGAATAAAGTTTGAGTCCCAAACCCTCTCCTCCTCAACCAGAGAGGAGAACTGACTTACCCAATGGGACAGAAAGAGAAAGTGACAGACTCAAGACACTGCTTTCCTTGACACCACACTCCCCAAACTGCAACTCTCTCATCAGCAAAACCACCCTGCAGATAGAGAGGGTTCATTTGGACATTACTAGATTTGAAGGAAAAACTAGGTTTGCCCTTCTCCCCATCTTACCTGAAAATTTCAAGTGGGGTTTCTGTCAAGGACCAAAAGAGAATCAGAGGTTTGAGAGATGTCATCTTAGAGACACAGGGAGAGAAATGAAAATTTCCAGCTTTTTGACCCACCTGCGTAGAACAAGTTGGCCAAAGCAGGGCAGGGGCAGGCGCAGGTGAGTGAAGGAGGGCTGGGAACAAACACAGGGCACCTCTCTCTGCAACTCCCCCATTGTTCTGGCAAACACATTCCATACACAGTAAAATCCAAAATTCTGACAATGGCTTGCCTGGCCCTGTTACCTCTCTGACCTCATCCTCCCCTTCACCCACCCTGGTACATTCAGCTCCAGCAATTTGTGCCAAGAGAGCAGGAAGAAAAGGTTTTCCTCGTGTGAAAGCAACCAGCCACTGGGCAGAGCTCAGTGAACAGATCAAGGACTGGATCACACACCCCTTTGTTCTGTTCATTGTTAGTTCTTGTACCTAGAACAGTTGTGCACCAAGATTGGGCTCCCTAAGGATTTATTGAATGAATGTATGAATGAATGAACAAATGAATGAGTCTGTTTTTCCTCCCTGCCTTTTCACATGATGATATTTCCCTATACTTGCCTTTCACAACATAAAATGCTGATCTATCATCTTACAGTGTAAATCTCTCATGAGCATCCCTTTATCTCTCTGTTCCAGGTCACTGTGCTCCTGCCCATTTTTGAGCTTCTGGAATACAAGCTGTGCCTTTGCCTGGAATGTCCCTCCCAGTCTGACTAGACATCTTCTGATGGAGTTTGACCCGGTCGCTTCTAACACTAGGATGGACCTCTTGGCAATTTCTGGATACTTTTCTGTGGTTTGTTATAGTGGTAATTATTATTTATCTGGCTGCTTCACATTGATTAATTAGTGACAGATAAGAAAACCAGATGGCTAGTTGTGTTGTAACAGAGAGCAGTCCATGATCTCTATCCTCTAAGGTTTTCTAGTGATTCTTTTTCAGGTTTTTTTTTTTTTTTTTTTTTTGCTTGTTTTTGACCTTAAATATACGCCACAAGGGTGCAGAGTGATATGTAAAGCAGAACTCTTGATTTATATTTTCTTCTCAAACTTTCATCTTCCCCAATTACTCACAGTGCATGGTAATACCATCCATTTAATTTCTTAAGACAAAAAAGCCTAGGACTTAACTGTTGATCACGATCCTGTCTTCCTCTAGACCCAAGCCATCAGCAAGTCCTATCCATTCTACCTCCATGGAACCCCTCAAATTCATCTTCTTCTCTCTACCTCCATGGTCCAGGTTCCCAGCATTCTTCTCTGCACCACTAACTCTTTATTTTTATTCTCCATTGTCCAGCAAGTGATTGGAATCATGTTTTAAAGCAAATTTAATCATGTTGCTCCTTTGCTCAAAGATGCCCAAATGGCTTCCTGCTGCACGTGGGATAAAAAGTCAGGCCTTTACCTTGGCTCTGGAAGCAACACTCTGGCCCCTGCTAACTTCTCCAGCTTCAGGTGGTACCGTCCCGTTCTCCACTTCTCACTGTGCTTCAGCCACCCCAGCACTCTTTCTGTTCCTTGAACTGGGCAAATCATTCCATTGCCAGAGCTTTTTCATCATCTTTGTCTTCCTTTTGGAATATGCTTCCCTCCAGTCTTCACACGGCTGACTCATTTGAACATTCAGATCTTGAATTAAATGACACCTCTTCAGAGAAGCCTTCCCTGACCACTCCACTTAGAATAACATGATCTCCCTCCCCTCTGTACACACAGTCATACTCTCCCATATCATCTTGTTTCAGGTTCTTCCCAACATGCACCACCGGATTTTCTATTTGTTGTCTCTCTTCCCCCAGTCAGAATGAACTCTATCAGAGCAGGAACCGCTGTGCCTCCAGCACCTAGACATATAATAGGCTCTCAAAATGTTGAATGAATAAATAGATGAGTCAATAGTAACCTGAGAATAAACTGAGAGTCAGGCATCCTGGGTTCAAATCTTACCTGGCTGCTCTCAAGCTATGTGACTTTGAATATGTCATGTGTGGTCTCTGGGCCTCCCTCTCAATATCTCTAAAATGAGATCTGATTTAATGATCCCTAAAGTCCTTTGCAATTCCAGATATACTCTGATCCTATCAGTCTTTCAATATTGTTGACCATAACAAATGGTCAAAGACACTGATGACAGCAATGACCCCAGTTATAGTTGAACTATTTTTTAATCCCATGCAACATCCCAGATTACATTTTATTTATGATTTATATTCAAGCATCATATCCAAAAAGTATTTGATGCAGCTCAAGTTTCAGACCCACTTCCCCAAAGAAGTCCTTACTTGCACCATTTATACAGGGAGAAGAAGAAGCGGTTCCATCTAGATTGCTGTATCAGAATGGACTGCTATGATTGCCAATGGCAGAAACCTAACTCAATTCAACTATAATAATGAGGGAAATGTCTTGGAAGCTCTTGAAGTCCATGGAAGAGCCAAATGATCCAGGTGCTGGAAAGACAGCAATAGAGCTGGACCTCAGGTGCTGCTGGAGTCAGAGGCTCAAATCTCACTAGTCTTCCTTCCAACTTCATCTCTGTCTCTATCAGTGTATTGATATTCTCCTCTCTCAATACAGCCTGGTTCTTTCCGCATAGTCCAAGCACAGCATTTATTACACTCTGTATTAACTTATTTATTTGTTTTCAGTCTCTCAGTACAATTAAATTTGTTGATGGCAAAAATCCTATGCATTTCCATATCCCTTGCATCCAATGAAGTTCCTGGAGCATAGAAGTTGCTCAATAAATATTAATTGCATAAATGAGTGGTAGAAAACATAGCAACCAACTTCTTCAGTATTTAATATCCAACAACTTCAGTTCCTGGGAAAAAAAAACTAACAAAACTCTCTGGGCTTCTGCTCAAAAAATAAAATGAATTAATGAGAAAACCAAATAAAATCTCAAGGAAGGGACTCTTTTGTCCAACTAGGCCATATGCTTACCCTTGGACCAAACAGTAGTAACTATTGACTGTGATGTCTTTCTTTGCATCTGTGTGAAGTAGGGGAGGAGAATCTTTTAGAAAAAGGTCATTGGAGGAAATCCCAGAGGAGTCAACACACTCACAGAGTTGTTGTGGAGATCAGATGAGCCACTGCAGAAGAGGGCGCTTTGGAGAGCTGTTATGAAGTTCCCATTTTTGTAGATCAAAATTGATCAAATACTGGCCATTTTATATATTTCCACTTAATGTAAAAGTGTTAAAAGTGTTACATGGATGTGAAATATGACTAATTTGATTTTAAGTCAGCAGAATAAGAAAAGAAAACCGTGTTTTTAAGATGAAAGGTAAAGTTGATGCCCTTTTATAATGATGGTAGCCAAATAGGGTTAGCATGTGCTAGCTTTATGGGGAACAGTGCTACATGGGTTATCTCATTTTTTTTCTTCCAACACTTCCATGAGGTAGGTACTAATAATTACGTTCCCATTCTACAGACAAAGAAACTAAAGTTTCAGTGAGGTTAAATTATTTGCTCCAGATGACACGGTTCAAAAAGTCACAGAGCCAGGAATTGAACCTAGGTTTGTTGGCTATTTGTTACACTGTGTTACAGAAGGAGTCAGAGGTTCAGCTCCCCTTTGAAAGCTAATCCACTACTACTAGGAAGAATGAATTTTTCCTTTTCCTGTGAATCTACAGACCTGCGTTTACTCTGCTTCCAAGTCATTTGCATGGCATTATAAGTAGTAGAGTATGTGTGACCCATGGCCAGACACATCTCCTTCAGGGCCTATCTTAATCACCTTTGCCCTCACAATGAGCCCTACATTCTACTTAGCCTGTGAAAGGTACTCATCAAAGGTTGATTGAGGTAGGCAGAAGACAAAAGATACTTTGCTATCACGAAAGGATGTAGTCCTTGGTCTGCAAGGACTACAAGTTCCAGGATGGTGAGGGAGACGGAACAATGGGAATGGCAGGGACAATTATAAAGACAAAGCTCTCATTTGTTGAGAGCCTATTAGGTTTCAGAAAGTTATGTCCAGTATCTCTAGTTTTTCTATTGCCTTGCAAGGTAAGTGGTGGTATCTCCTGGTCTTACTGCTTGAGAGCTACAGATTTGTATTATTTCTAAACTGTAAACATCTCTGTGATACCGAAGCTGGGCCATGAAGACGTATTTGCTCTAATTAGGATCATACAAATCACTGAACCTAAAAACTATCCACAGCTAGAATTTCACAGAATTCCATTCTGGGCAGGCCCCTAAATTTCTCCTGAATTCAAACCTCACGCACACTCCAGAGCCCTACAACTGTGTCAAACGAATGCTTAACTTGATTTTATACATGAACTTGATCTTGAGCCATGGAATTTCAGTGCTGTGCCTGCAAGTCTGGAATTTAAATATTAGCCTTCCCGACCTAGATAGCTTTGATCTCTCAAGTTTACACACATAAGTATTGATAACACAGCTCGAATCGCAAGCAAGAGCACCAGGGCTGCAGCCCATGGCTGCCAAATGTGTGCATGTGTACTTAGATCTCTACTGAGATCAAAATAGACTTAGGTTACACAAGTGCTTATCTGATGGAGGTGGGAGCCCTGCACATGGGCAGAGAAACAGACCTTACTTTCATGCAGCCGCTCTTATTCACTGCATCCTACAGGACAGACTTAAGAGTGAACTGTAGGTGAACTCAGGCATGACCAGGCCATTTCAATATGGCCCAAGCTTCTTTAATTTTCTGAAGTCTGATTTCTCGTTTGGGAGTGGCTGCCATGGTTAGCTACTATTTGCCAAATATCTGTCTTGTACCAGGTACCTTATGTGTTTATATAATATTAATATACACATATATTATATATAACATATATTAATATTAATATATACTATTATATATTATAATCAATATATTATATACTAATTTTATAATGTAATCAATACATCATATAATATATTATAATGTATTGAAGTTCCCATTTTTATAGGTCAAAATTGATCAAATATTGGTAATTTGATGAACTGGCCATGTTCCTCACTGCTCCTCCTAATAAATATAGAAGTACATATTTACCACATATACCATATATAAATATATGTATATATTTATTATGTATTATGTCATATAATAATGTCATATATTAATATATTAATATATCAATATAAATATGTGTTTAATATAATATAATTATTATGTAACAGTAATGTTATACAAACATATAACGTACCTGGTACAAAAGAAATACTTATTACTATGTAAAACTTATACATGGCGGCTGGGTGCAGTGGCTCACGCCTGTAATCCCAGCACTTTGGGAGGCCGAGGCGGGCGGATCACGAGGTCAGGAATTCGAGACCAGCCTGGCTAACATAGGGAAACCCCATCTCTACTAAAAATACAAAAAATTAGCTGGGTGTGGTGGTGAGTGCCTATAATCCCAACTGAGGCAGGAGAGCCGCTTGAACCCGGGAGGCGGAGGTTGCAGTGAGCCGAGATCATGCCATTGCACTCCAGCCTGGGCGACAGTGCAAGACTCCATCTCGAAACAAACAAACAAACCAACAAACCTATACATGGCAGAAACTATTCTGTGAGTTTTACACATTAGTCATTTCATCCACATAGCAGTCATATAAAGTTGGTACTACTCTCTTTATTTTACAGATGAAGGAACTGAGACAGAGAGAGTTTAATTAGCAAGAGTTACACTGAAAACAAATGGCAGAGCTAGGATTTGAGCCTAGACATATATCTTTCTGTCTCCCTAGGAGCCTGGCGAGGTAGGTGTGGTCATTTAACAGAGAAGGAGAAGTTTAATTAACTTGCCAAAAGTTACATAACCTGTCCACAGCAGAACCAAAATTCAAACCCAGGTCAAAATGTTTTTCTTTGGACAGCCTGTTTTTTGCATGGCCTGGTTTTTGTATGGCTGGTAAGCTGAAAATATCTCTTACATTTTTAAAGGATTTTTTTTAAAAAAAAGAATATGTAACACTGATCATATGTGACCTCCCCCCACCAAAGCCCAAAATATTTGCTATCTGTCTCTTTAGAGAAAGTTTGCCAACCCTCCGCTATACTGTCTCCTCTCCATATTGGCCTAAAGTATTAGGTCGGTACAAAAGTAGTTGTGCTTTTTGTCATTGAAAGTGATGGCAAGCATCGCAATTACCTTTGCACCAACTAAATACTTTATGAGGATCAAGTGAAGGTGGGAGTGTGTATATATAATTTGGGGCAAGTAATTTCCCCTTCACTAGACCTCAGTTTCCCCACTTAGAAGGAGAAGTAAGATCTGCAAGCCTCACTACAGTTCTAATCTGCCCCAATGTAAGGTGTTGTTCTGTTGTTGTACTAAAGTATTACTTTTTCTATTCCACCAACTCCCATGTTATTACTTGTCACCTAACTTATTGCAAGGAATTCAGACACAATTATACTTCAATGCTGGAAAAAACCATAACCTCCAAAATAATCCTGGAAGCTAAAAAATGCTCCACCTCTAAAACATCAGCCTTTCTGTGATGTGCTCTGAACACAGACACCTTCATCTTTGCTTATTCTCCCAGCCTGTCTGTGTTTCAGGTTGTTTATTTCCTCAGAAATGTTTGCTTCTGATCCTACCAGTCTCCCCTACTCCCCTCCTTCTCTCCCAGTTCTCCATGATATTTAACAATAGCAAAAGAAAAAAAAAAATCAAAGCAATCTACCGATTTTCCTCCAATTTGTTTCCTAGTGTCAGATGCACACACTTTCCCTTTTCGGGATCCATTTCTTGTCTTGAGCATGGCCTCCCACATATTCTAAGAACAAAGGCAGCTCCTTCTAATCTTCTGATCTCCTTTATCCTTCTCTTCCTCTCTCAGTGGTCAAGGCAGCCTTGCCCATTTACAGATTTGCAGTCTCTCCCAATGTCCCCTTCACAACCTCCCTCCACCCCAAAAGAAACCTAATCTAGAACTCTCCCCAGGACACTAAGACCTCACTCTAGTCTTGAGCACTAGCCCAGCGCACGGGCTGACCAGCAGCCACACCTGTTCCTCACTTGCCCTTGAAGGAAGACAATGGCACTGTGGTGAAGTAGACCCAGCCTCCATGGAGCCCATGGGTCTAGTTTGTCTTCATCTTGCTCAAGAGAGGGTAGGCCTCTGCTTCTTCAGACCCTCACCCTCATCTCTGTAGGACGGTTGCAGTAGCCTCCCAAGGAGACCCCTGCCTCTAGACCTCTTCCCTTTCCTCAAATCGTTCCCCGCTCTGCAGTCATAGGAAGTCCAAGCTTAACTGCCCTTCATGGTCCCCTGTGGCTGCAGAATAGTGCTCCTTGCCTTAGGTCTCCATGAGCCAGCCCATGCCACTCTCTGAATACATTTTTATTTCCTACCATGCTGTCTCTCATTCCATATGCCTTTGCTATGCCAAAGTACTTAGACTATTCTAAGTATTCCACACAAAAAGATTGCACATTCTTTCCCTCCATGGGATGTCCTTCCTCAACTCTGCTTTCCAGAAAAAATCTGAATATCCTTCCAGTTCGTATTAGGCCATTCTCGCATTGCTGTAAAGAAATGCCTGTGGATGGGTAATTTATACAGAAAAGAGGTTTAACTGGTTCACTCTTCTATAGGCTGTAAAGAGAGCATGATGCTGGCATCTGCTTGGCTTCTGGGGAGGCGTCAGGAAATTTACGATCATGATGGAAGGTGAAGGGGGAGCAGGCACATCACATGGCCAGAGCAGGAGCAAGAGAGAGAAGGGGGAGCATGAAACACACTTTTAAATGACATCTCTCACGAGATGTGAAAACTCGCTATCATGAGGACAGAACTAAGGGTATGGTACTAAATCATTTATGAGAAATCCATCCCCATGATCCAGTCACCTCCCACCAGGCCCCACCTCCAATACAGGGGATACATTTCAAGGTGAAATTTGGGTAGGGACACACATCCACACTATATCACGGTCCATGAAGAATACCTTTCATTTATACCTCTAGATTCATACATTACCTTTCCTCATCTGCTCTGTGTTCAAGAGGTTGATCTATGGGGACTGAATTGGTGGGTTCTTGAACCTTCTGCTTCTGGTTGGGTTTGGCCAACAGGGAGCCACAGGAGACCAGAGGGAGGGGGAAAAAGGGAGGGAGGGAGTATGATATTCCTTTGATACATTGTTTGCAACATCACTGAACTGGCCATGTTCCTTGTTCCTTACTGCTCCTCCTAAGGAAAGCAACTCTGCAGGACAGTTCAGCAGCTATTAAGTGCCTACTCTCTCTCTTGTGATTCTTCTATATCCACACCTTTGCATATAAGCCCTCTTTGAAATTTGCTATTTCCTGGGAGCCATCAGACTGTTGGGACCCTGACTGATACATAGTGTGACCCGGCACAAACCTCAGGGAGCTCTCTGAAGTGACATCTGCTATAGATCCCATTATATCACCTGCTGCAGGTTTGCTTCCTTGACTTTCCCACCAGACTGTTTCATCTCACTTTGTCTTGTAGATATGCAAGAGGCCTACCCATATGTAGTGAGCAGCTACTATGTGCTGGGCCATGGCCTAGGCACTGCAGATTCAGAGATTGATAAATGGTCATTCCTGACCTTGCAGATCCCTGACTCTAGTGCAGGAGCTGAGACTTGAGCCCCATTGAACACTGTGGCTCTCAAATCCCAGATCCACCACTGAGTAGCTGTGTGAACTGGGCAAGTCATCTCTCTGAGCCTCAGTTTCCTCATCTGTAAATGGAAATCAGGGCAGCTACCTAAGAGGATGATTGTGAGGATTAAAGTAGTTAGCATAGTGCCTGGCATACACTAGGTACTCAGTAAGTGTCAATTATTATTTTTATTGTCGCAGGTGCTTAGTGTCTATTAAATGAATAACTCAATGTATTATCTCATTTGGTCTCCATAGCAACCCTTTCTCTACCCTTCCCCACTATATACAATCCAAATAGACACGGAAGGAATTTCTTTCCGCATTTCACAGATGAGGAAATTGGGAATGAAAGAATGAATATCTAACCTACCAGCCTGTTCTGCCTCCCACCTTCTCCCAGAGGCCACAGCGAGGCTGTTTGTCCAGGGAACTGCGAGCCCTGGGTCCTAGAGGAGTCGTCCTGGTTTTCTGTCTGACTTTCTGGCTCCAGAGGACTTGTGCCAGTAGCTCACCACAATTTGCTCTGTGCCTAACACAGTCTGGGGTTCAGGTGCTCCTGAAGTTTGTAAACACTGGGGTCTGCCAGGCGCTGCCCCCAAAGCCCCAGTTTCCCAGAACCAGTGGGCCCAGTTCCTGTTCAGTTGCCGCTCTTTCTGTAACTCCTTTGCAAGTACCACTGCCCCTTCTGGTAAGTGCAGGGGCCAGGAGGCAGGTTCTACTTTCACATTCACTACCACACCCACAGGAGGGAGATTTCTTAAAGTGGAGGGGAACTTTCCTTTCGCCGTAGGCCCAACCTCAAGCCTCCTCCTTAACACCTCAGTTTTTTCAGGGCATACTTAGTTTCCCACTGAAGCTCAGGAAGGGTAAGTCCCCACAACATCAAAATTTCAATCTGCCCCCAAAACACAGGAGTCCCTGATCCCTGCAGAGACCCTGCCCTGCACTTGGCACATTTGATGTATACCCTTGTGTACTCCCTCCAACGCCCCTGCATGGTGGGCATAGCTTCTGAATGACGGCTGCGGGACTGAGGCTCAGGGTAATGGAATGCCTAGTATTGGAATGTTCGAATAAGAAAAACTACACCTTCGAACTTTAGAAACAGAGTTGGAAATCACTGCAAAACAAAAGTCCGTAAACAGAATGAATCTTTGCTACTTCTGTACCATATGCACAGCCCTGCTAATTTGCTTTCTGTGAGTTGCATGTCTATTTGTGTCCCTATCTGTCTCCCCTACTTGACTATACCTCCTCAAGGATGGAGAAGATGACTCACTCACGTCCGTCTCCCCATCCCAGCACATGGCCTGAGGCAGGAAGTGATGGTTGTCCTGAGAAGCTGAAAGCAGACCATCGTGCTTGGTGGTAGGGGGTCAGAGTAGGAGAGATGTGGGGCCAGGTCACACAGGGTCCTGTAGGTCATGGTGAGGAATCAGGATTTAATTATAGGTGCAAATGGAAGCCACTGAAGGCTCTTGAGGAGGGCCCTGCCTTCCATGTTGTAGAAAGATAATTCTGGCTCTAGGATGAAGAATAGATTGGAAGATGACAGAGGAGGAAGCAGGAAGCCCAGTTAGGAGCTATCACAACAGACCAGGCAAGAGCCAGGGACATTTTTTCAGCACAGCTCACTGGCCCCAACCTCAGAGTTTCTGATTCAGTAGGTCTGGGGTGAGGCCTGAGTGTTGAGTTTCTATGAAGGTGAGATGCTGCAGTCCCCAAGAACCACTGCTTGAGAAAAGGAGAGGAAGAAAGGGATAATGTGCAGTCTTGTTCTCAAAGAACTTTCATCTCTGTTAGTACTACATGAGCAGTGCAATTCTAGAGAGCCAGATGAATGTCCATTGTGGGAGCCCAGGGAGGAACATCTCCCCATTGTGCGTGTGGAGGAGAGGTTCAGAGGAATTGTAGTAGTTCATTCTCACGTTGCTCTAAAGAAATACTCGAGACTGGGTAATTTATAAAGAAAATAGGTTTAACTGGCTCATGGTTCTGCAGGTTATACAGGAAGCGTGGCTGGGGAGGCCTCAGGAAACATTCAATCATGGCAGAAGGTGAAGGAGAAGCAGGCACATCTGTACAGGGTGGAGCAGGAAAGAGAAAGTACACGAAGTAGGAGGTGTTACACACTTTCAAACAACCAGATCTTGTGAGAAGTCTGTCACAAGACAACACTAGGAGACGGTGTTAAACCATTAGAAACCACCTGCATGATCTAACCACCTCCCACCAGGCCCACCTCCAACTCTGGGAATTATAATTCAACATGAGATTTGGGTGGGGTCCACAGCCAAACCATATCCGGAAGCTCCTAGAAGAAGAAACTCTTGAATGGAGTTATACTAGTTAACTGGGACTTAACCAAGGGAGGGAGGTCCCTGGAAAGAATGAGAAAAGGAGGATCTTCAAGACAGAGGACACAGCTTGAGCAAAGGCAAGGAGATAAGAAATGGCAAGATGTGTTTGAGTAATTGGAGCTGAGAGTTCCAAAATGAAGATGGTGTATGTAAAAACTGTCATGAATGGCTTTGTATTTCCTTCAGACTGAGAGGTTTTAACTTTATCCTGCAGAGCAGTGGTTTGTAAAAATTTTTTAGAATTTTTTTTTTTTTTTTTTTTTTTTTGAGACGGAGTCTCCCTCTGTCACCCAGGCTGGAGTACAGTGGCCGGATCTCAGCTCACTGCAAGCTCTGCCTCCCGGGTTTATGCCATTGTCCTGCCTCAGCCTCCAGAGTAGCTGGAACTACAGGCGCCCGCCACCTTGCCTGGCTAATTTTTTGTGTTTGTTAGTAGAGACGGGGTTTCACCGTGTTAGCCAGGATGGTCTCGATCTCCTGACCTCATGATCTGCCCGTCTCGGCCTCCCAAAGTGCTGGGATTACAGGATTGAGCCACGGTGCCTGGCCTGTAAACATTTTTTAGTATAGGGGGTTGGTCACAGACCCCTCTGAGAATCTGATCAAAGTTAATACTCACACAAACAGAACTAGGGTATGCATTTCAGGGCGTTCACATATTTCCTGAAACCTACCCATGATCTTCAAATAAAGAATCCCTGCAGTTAGCCAGGTGTGGTGGCTCACACCTGTGATTCCAGCATTTTGGGAGGCTGAGGCAGGAGGATTACTTGAAGCCAGGAGTTTGAGACCACCCTGGGCAATATAGCAAGACCCTGTCTCTGTAAAAAAAAACAGACATTTTTTGTAGAGTGTGGTGTGGTGTGTTGGTGCATGCCTGTAGTCTCAGCTATTTGGGATGCTGAGGCAGGAGGATTGCTTGATGAGCCCAGGATGTCAAGGCTGCAGAAAGTCATGACTGCACCATTGCATTCAGCCTGGGTGACACTGTGAGACCCTGTTTGAAAAAAAAAAAAAGAATCCCTGCAGTGAATAATGGGTTTTAAGAGGGGAGGCAGCCTAATTGGATTTTCATTTTAGATGGCTTTCTTGGTGACCACACAAAGAATGGATTTGAGCAGGGGTAGTGGGCACAGAAAAGCTGGGGTCTAAGAATCTGAGTGAGAGATAGTAAGTGGTAATGCAGATGGGGGACCAGGTTAACACCTGTAGGCAAGGGTTAAGTTGGTGAGTGTTATGATCAGACTTACTTTTCAGCAAGGTCACTCGGCTCAATTCAAAAAGCATCAGTTGAGAGCTGAGCTCAGAGGCCTTCTTTGCATGGCTTGAATCTAGGCTGATGGGCAATGCAGGCCAGTCAAGCAAGAATGAACCTTCCCCACCCTCACCCCACATACTGGAATCTGCTGGTCATCAGTCAGTTGGAGCCCAGATATCCCATGCCGGTGGGGGCTGGAATCCAAGGACGTGAAGGAAGGCAGCACTCTGACAAGCTGGGGAGAGGCCACGAGGGCAGAGTGGGGTGGTTAGTTCCTGGGAGGCAGCCGAGGTGTCATTCCTTCCAAAGCTTTCGCAATAGCCAGAGGAAGCAGACAGAGCTCAGATGATTATCTCCTTTGTACAGATGGGAAACTAAAGGCTAGGGAAGGTATGGACTTGCCAAAAGATGTGTAAGAAACACCAGGGCAGAACTGGGACCAGAACCCCAAGAACATTTGACTCCTATGTCTGTGTCTTATTTTAGGCTGGCCCTGGGGCAAATTCTGCCTTGCCCACTTCTGGTGGCTCTCAAATCCTGTAATTCTGTGATTTTAAGTTACTGAGTCCTAGCGAAAGGCTCTCCACCATTCCTTTGGGTTATTTTATCTGTATCAGCCGTTCCACCCCAAGATCTTACTCTCAACCACCTGTGAAGTTTGGAGTGAGTCATTTGGCCTTTCTAGCTTGAGTTTTCTTTTCATCTCTAAAACAAGAGGGTTCCGTTAAATGTTCCCAAAATATTTTTCTTCTCTGAGTGGCGGTGGTTCAGCAATGGCTTCTGAGACCTTAAATTCTGCCCCAACTCTGACATGATTACATGATTCTCAATAGCCCATCTCCTTTTGTGTATAGGTACCAGGGAATAATAACAATAATAATTAATATCTTTTCTTCCTTCCCCTTGGGCCATGCACTGAACTAAGCACTTTGAAGCTTCAGAACAACTTTACAAGGCAATTGCTACTCTTGCCCCCATTTTACAGATGAGTAAACTAGAAAACACGGAGAGGTTATATTACTTAATGTAAGGCCATCAGCTAACCAGGGTTCAAATCCAAGCAACCTGCCTCAGGGTTCATGCTCCTTATCCCTAGGAGCTGAGTAGTGAGGGATTGAAAGTGTAGGGAAGCTCTGAAAACAGCCAAGTAAGCTCTCTGTGACAAGAGGCTCACTACCCCTCTGTGGCATGTTCTATCATTAACCCCATTTTGCAGGTTGTGCTATGACATGGTATCTCCTACCACCTGCAGGGGGGCGCAATTATAAGATGTTTCTAGTGACTTGTGGAAGAAGTTGTCAGATTTGGCAAATAAAAATAAAGGACATCTGGTCACATTTGAATTTCAGATCAAGTTTGTGTGTGTGTGTGTGTGTGTGTGTTTGTATGTGTGTGTGTAAGTATGTCCCATGCAACATCTGGAACATATTTATTCCAAAAAAGTTTTATCATTTATCTGAAATTCAAATTTAACTGGATATCCTATATTTTATCTGACAAATCTATTTCCAGTGCAACAGAATAAGGACAAGTGATGGTGATTTCTTTCCCTTTAGAAGACTTGAATGCGTGTGATTACTGCTTTGCTCAACTGGTGCAGAAGGTTGACATGAAAGGCTTGGCTGAATCAGTCTCAAAGGAATGGGGATGACCTCTCTTTGCTCATCTCCCCTGGGAAGTCCTTTGAGGCCTCCAAAATCACCACTGAGGGAACCTGGAACAGCCCTCTAAACTGGAGCAGGACTCCCCGGAATGATCTGGAGCAGGCCTTGCTCACTGGCTGGCTGTGTCCTTGGCTTACTTTTCAATGCCTGGTGCACAACTCGGAAGCTACCTTAAACAATAATCTCCCTCCTTCTCAACTTCACAAAAGATCTCCAGGGTCCTTCTAGGACATTTGGATCTCCAGGCACTAATTCCTGCTTCTTTCTGAAACTTAGTAACCTCTTCTGTGATAATCAGAGAAAGAAGAAGAAAAACCCATGGTAGATTTTCAATAGACATAACCCATTCACTCCCCCCAACCAACGCCACCATCTCACCATCAGATGTCATAGTAGTCATTCCCTTGGGTTTTCCTGCCAGTGAATATTACAGAGTCCTAGAAGAAGAATAACAAACCTCAAAGGATTGCCTGGTTTTAACAACATATTGTGAATTCCCAAAAAATTTCCCCCAGGAAATCCGTTTTGAAATATGCATGGGGTTACTCCACATCACAGACATCTGTGTTGAAGCTTGCTTTCCTCATGGCTGGCATCCCAGACAGGCCCCTTGGCTTGAGCAAACCTTCATCTCCTTGTCACAACCTGACCCCCAACCCTTCCACCTCCCCCTCTTCCCCACAAAGTCACACACCCATGCCCTGTGTGGAGTGGTTTCTATCAGCAGAGCATGTTTGAGCTCATTGGGCAACTGGCCTCTCACATGATTTTAATCTGCTTTGTCTTCCCTGATTACCAAGATGTCCCAGACCAAACTACATTTAGATGAAATGCATTTGGGTGGGTGTACTCTGCCTGCCTCAGCAGAAATATTGGAGCAGCCACCCAGCACATAGCTGAGACATGCACAAAATGCAGACCAGCCTCTCAAAGCAAAGCGAACTTTATAAGGTATATTACATTAACATCCACAAATATGCACATTTATAGGCATCCTGATTAGGCCTCAGGCAAAGGCCACAGTATTTTTTTACAAAGGAAAACTCAGTTAAAAAGGACTGAGAACAAAGCAAAACCAAACCCTTCTTGGGTTGTTTAGCTTTGTGGTGTGGATATGAACTTTTCCTTCCTCCTTGCCCTTCCTTAAGTACAGTACATCTCACTGTGGTACTGTAAAGGACAGGGCTCCAGTTTTTTTTTTCTGAATAACTTCTTAATGGAAGCTGCTAAACTGACTTTATCAGCCAGATATGTCCTTGACTTTGTCAACTGAAGCCAGTATATCCTCATCACCATTATCTTCATCATCCCATGGCTAAGAGTCATTGATCATTTTATTTTGTGCCATACATTTTGCTAAATATTCTGCATGATTTATCTAATTTGATTTCATAATGATCTTCTATTAGATATGTAATTTTTTTTGAGATAGGGTCTTGCTGTGCTGCCCAGGCTGCAGAGTAGTGGTGCAACAATGGCTCACTGCAGCCTTGAATTCTTGGGCTCAAGCAATCCTCCTGACTTGGCCTCCAAAAGTGTTCAAATTACAAACGTGAGCCACAGGGGCACCCCAGAGGTATGATTTTTAGTTCTCATTTTAAGAATGAGAAGATTGAGGTTTAATAAGATTAAGTGATATGCTCAAAGTCATATAGCTAATCAAGGGGAAAACTGGTATTCAAATTCCAGAATGTGTAACTCAAGGTTGGCACACTTAACAATGCCTATTGCTCCCCAGGGATTGATAGCGAGGCAATTCTGGTAACTACTGGGCCAGGGAGATTAAAAAGACTCATCCTTGAAGGCCCTCACTCAAAACCTTCCTGTATGAGTAGAGCGGGTCCATCCCTCCTTTTTTGTTTTACCTCTCTGGTCTAGGAAGTCATTTCTAAGAGTTTGAGCTGTTTTGAGGAGACAAGAGGACATAGTGGGGCAAGGAAAAACCCAAAAACTTTTATGTGAGACAGAGCTAGATTTATAGCACGGCCCAGAATCTTATGAGTTATATGAAGTCGGGACACTAAATCTTAAGTTTTCTTACCTCTGAAACAGGCATAATTATATTTACCTCATAGAATTCATATGATTATTAACTAGAAAAACCTAGCCTCCTGCTATAGTTCGAATGTCGGTGTGCCCTCCACCCCAAAAATTGAAACCTAACTCCTAAGGTGATAGTATTAAGATGCAGGGCCTTTGGGAGGTGATGGGTCATGATGACTCTGCCCTCATAAATGGGATTAATGGCCTCATAAAAAGAGGGTTATTTTCCACCGCCATGTGATGACCCAGTCAGAGGGTGCAATCTATGAAGTAGAGAGCTCTATGAAGCTCTCTATGAATCTATGAAGTAGAGAACTCTCACCAGACATTGAATCGCTGACACCTTTATAAAGTCCGTGATCTGGGACTTTCCTTTTGCTGGAACTGTGAGTAATGAATTTCTATTGTTTATAAATTACCTAGTCTAAGGTATTTTGTTACAGTAGCTCAAATGGACTCAGACACCTGCATTCAGACATCCAGTTTTTTTTTTTTTTTTAGTACCTATTATCTATAGGGACCTTTAAGGCCTTGAAAAACATTCATTCTCATCTTTCAATGACAGGATTTCTAAATTACAGGCTTTGTATTCCCAGGACCTAGCACAGAGCCTGGGAGATAATATGTGCTAATTAAATGTAGAGCATATGATACTCTCATGAATTAATAAATGAATGCAATAAAAGCCCATCCAGTTTATCTTTCTGACCTCATGGACCACCACTCCCCTCCAGCTGCATATGACTAATTTGGTATTTAACATACAAGCCATGTCTTTCCAAATCACAGCCTCGACACAGGGCTCATATGATTCTCTGTGTCTTGAATGCCTGCCACACCCACTTTGTTGGCCTGGAAAACTACTTAGGAGTTTTACTTTATGAAAAATGCAGAGTGAGTCTGCTCCTACTCCGTATGTCAGCTCTTCAAGCAGTTGAAGTCAGTCCTCATGACTCCCTTCCTTGTTCTACAAATTAGTGCTGCCTTCCAAGTCTAATTTCCATCCCTCCAATAATTGTTATTGGAAATGGCCTCTGAATCCCATACTATTTTGGATACTCCCTTCTTTTCCAGTTGCCTTCTATTCATTCCTTCGTTGACTATTTATTGAGCACCTACTGGCTGTCACATGAAACAGATTTTTTCACTAGACTATAAGCTTATGAGGTTTGCATTCTGATGAGGGGAGCTGAACAACAAACAAAAATGTACTACATATATCAGCTGTTGATGTGTCATGAAAGAAAATTAAGTGGGGAGATGAGGATGGAAGGAGAGGGGAGGACAGACAATTTATGTAGAGTGTGGTCAGGGGAGACCTCTCTAATACCATCCCATTTGAGCAGGGGAATGAAATGAGGGAACAAACCATGTGACTGAGGGACGTGTGTTCCAGGTGAAGAAGAGAAGCAAGTGCCAGTGCCCTTAGGCAAGAGTTCCTTGGAGAGTCTGAGGCAGCGCCAAGAGTCGGGAGAAGGAGCGATTGGAGATGATCTCCAAGACAACTACAGGCAGATCATGTAGGGCCTTGAGGCTGGTGGAAAGGACATTGCTTTAAATAAGATGGAAATCCAATTCAGAGTTGATTTAAATCCCCTGGAAACTTCTCTCTAGGGCTCTGCAAAGTTGAGCTTTTAGAGGAACAATGATGGGAGCAGACAGAGCTGTAGGGGAGTGATTGCAGTGACTGCAGCAAGAGGTGATGGTGCCAGAACCGAGGTGGCTATGCTGGAAATGTGGAAGATGCACAGAAATTCTAGATGCACTTGGAAAGTGGAGCTCATTGCATTTGGTTTTCTGTATGTATTTTCCCCCAGTTCTATTGAGGTATGTTTGACAAATAAAAATTGTATAAATCTAAAGTGTACACAGTGATGATTTGATGTATGTACTAACATATATCATGAAATGATTATTACAATCAAGTTAATTAACATATCCATCACTTCATGTAGTTACTGTTTGTGTACGTATGTGTGGTGAGAATACTTCAGGTCTATCCTCTTAACAAATTTCAAGTATGCAATGCAGTATCATCAACTGTAGTCACTATGGTGTACATGAGATCCCCAGAACATATTCATCTTCTAACTAAAAGTTTGTACCTTTTGACCAGTGTTTCCTGATTTCTCTCACCCCGCTCAGTGAGAGCAATCATTCTTCTCTCTACGTCTAAGAGGTCAATTTTTAAGATTCCACATATAAGTGAGAATATATATTTGTCTTTATGTGTCTGATTCATTTCACTTAGCATATTATCCTCAACATTTATCCATGTTGTCACAAGTAGCAGGATTTCCTTCTTTTTATGGTTTAGTAACATTGCACTGTATAAATTTGTATAGCGTATTTTTTTATCCATCATCTATTGACAGACATTTAGGTTGTTTCCGTATCTTGGCTCTTGTGAATAATGCTGGAATGAATGTGGAAGTGCAGATACCTCTTTGAGATTTATTTCCTTCAGATATATACCTAGAATGGGATGGCTGCATCATATGCTAATTCCATTTTTAATTTTTTGAGGAACCTGTATACTCTTTTCTATAGTGGCTGTATCAATTTGCATTCCCATCGACAATATACAAGGGTTCCCTTTTCTCCACAATCTTGCCAATAACACTTGTTAACTCTTGTCTTTTTTTATAATAGCCATCCTAACAAATTCCAGGTAATATCCCAGTGCGGCTTTGATTTGTATTTCCCTTATAATTAGTTACATTGAGCACCTTTATACACCTGTTGTACATCTGTAGGTCTTCTTCGGAAAATCTCTATTAGGTTTTTATTTGTTTTTGAATCAGGTTATTTGTATTTTTGCCATTGAGTTTTATGAGTTCCCACTGCATTTGTTGGAGAATTAGATGTGGGGCATGAGAGAATGTGCCCCTATTCTCTTATTTGTAACCTAAGGATGGTATTTTCACTGCAGGGTTGTTAACCTTCATGGTAGATGCTCAAGGAATGTGAATTTTCTCCTTCATCTGTCCAGTGCTATGATCAGCAATGGTTGTAAGACCATTGATTGTGGTAAATTATTCAAGGAATGGATGGGGGAAGGGAAATGATGAAAGTCAGGTACCTATGTGATATCCAAGGGAGAGGTTCCATTGGATAGGGGTAGCTGACAATTTTGGATATAAACTTCAGATACAGGTTTGGGGTAAAAGTTCAGGAGATGTCAAATAAATAGTTTGAGAGCTGAAACTATTGAGACAAGTTAAGAACAGTCTTTTTCCATTTCACTAGCAATATTGTGTAATATTTATGGAACTAATATGTATCTTAAAGAGAGAATCATCGGATCACTAAAAGAAGTATGCAAAATCTGGTATCAAATGAAATGAAGGGATAATTATTCCAGAACTTTAGGCTAAGGGGAGTCAGAGAAGAGTGTGCATCTCCCAAAAGTGTAGTATAAAGAAAAGCTGAGCAGCTAACATATGTATTAGTCATCAAGAAAAGGAAGACAGTTTAGGCAACAGAGGTGTAAATCAAAGAGGCATGAGTTCTTATCCAGGACTTTCCCCCTACACTACTAACTACTTGCTTTTTTTCTTTTTTGAGATGGAGTCTTGCTCTTGTCACCCAGGCTGGAGTGCAATGGTGCAATATTGGCTCACTGCACGCTCTGCCTCTCAGGTTCAAGCAATTCTCCTGCCTCAGCCTCCTGAGTAGCTAGGATTACAGGCACCCACCACTACACCTGGCTAATTTTTGCATTTTTAGTTGAGACGGGGTTTCACCATGTTGGCCAGGCTGATCTTGAACTCCTGACCTCGTGATCTGCCTGCCTCGGCATCCCAAAGTGCCGGGATTACAGGCATAAGCTGCCATGCCTGGCCCACTACTTGCTTTTTAAAAGATTGGCCATGTGATTTTCATTGGTTAGAGTCAGGGAATAGTACATCCATTTGGTCAACGCTTCTGCATCTATGGATGTACTGGTGGTGTTCCGATGCATGGTCTGTGATCCCTGAATGATGATACAAACATGGTAAATTTCACACGCAGTGTTTGCATGTTGGGAAGGCTAGTCGCTTTTCCTGCTGGCTTATTGGTGTTTTCTCCATCATCCCCAGGTGCCTGGGGATCAACAGAATGGGAGTCTGTTCTGGTTCTGTCATCGCCCAGTGGCATCTGCAGGCTGAGATGATTGCTCTGCTCTCCACGCTTGCATAGCCATGTGTAGTTCTGGACCAACACCAGATGAAGGTCACTGATAAGCTGTGATTCCAGAAGAAGGGACCAGGTGAAGCAGAGGGGTTGGGATTGCCTGGAAGACTTGTCTCCCTCTGTCACCCAGGCTGCAGTGCAGTGGTGTGATCTCGGCTCACTGCAACCTCTGCCTCTGGGTTCAAGCAATTCTCGTGCTTCAGCCTCCCGAGTAGCTGGGATTACAGGCGTGCACCACCACACCCAGCTAATTTTTGTATTTTTAGTAGAGACAGGGTTTCACCAGGTTGGCCAAGCTGGTCTCAAACTCCTAGCCTTAACTGAGCTTCTCACCTTGGTCTCCCAAAGTGCTGGGATTACAGGCGTGAGACACCATATCTGGCCCCATCCTTATATTACAAGTCTTTTTTTTTTTTTTTTTTTGAGACAGTCTTACTCTATTGCCCAGGCTGGAATGCAGTGGCACAATCTTGGCTCACTGCAACCTCTACCTCTTAGATTCAAGCAATTCTCCTACCTCAGCCTCCTGAGTAGCTGGGATTACAGGTGCACACCACCACACCTGGCTAATTTTTGTATTTTTTTGGTAGAGACAGGGTTTCACCATGTTGGCCAGACTGGTCTCAAACTCCTGACCTTGTGATCTTACCACCTCGGCCTCCCAAAGTGCTGGGATTACAGATTACAGGCGTCAGCCACCGTGCCTGGCCGACTCTGTCTCAAAAAAAAAAAAAAAAAAAAAAAAATGAGAGAGCGAGAATGAGCTGGAAAAAAACAGGCTTTTTTTTTTTTTTTTTTCGTATGGGGAATAAGAAATTCAGGAGGAATATGATAATGTCTTCAAGGATTTTAAGGGCAACTATTTGGAGGAGAAATTGACCTGTTCCTCATTCACACTGACTAATATATTTATATTATATATCACATCTGTATTTATATAAATTTTTATTTATAGATATAATACATAAAAAATAAAATATTTCTAATAATTTTTGTCACCCAACAATGAAAAGAGCTCCCCTTGGAGAAGTCTCCATATTCAGGATGACTGACAGAACCCTTTGAGCTTGGGCTCAAGTGTGGGATCTAAGATTGAACTGGATAAACAACACCCTCTCGCCTTCTCACTCCTCAGTTTCTTCCCTTCCCCATCTCTATGGTCCTCTGTTTCTATCTTGGAGGAACAAAGCTACATGAACTTTTTCTAAGTGGGAGTCAGAACTTAGGCCCCTTTCCTGTTAAGATGCAAACTGTCACTTTGAACCAAGATATTCATGACTCTTCCAAGTGATTAATAGGGGAGTCAAATACCTCTCATTCCTCAAGGCTACTGAGGACCATGTGGTGACTGACCTCATCTGAGCACCGAATGGCACCCCAGCCCCCAACAGTTCCTTCTCTCTGGTGCGGCCCCAGGTCAAGGCAGATCAATTTTGCTTTGAGGTGAGGAATGTGAGCACGTCCTCCACGAAGGCCTGGAACAGACGCTATGTTGTTCTTTCATGACTGCCTTTGCTAAGTGGCTTGTGAACTGAGCCCTTGACGATGAAGCCAGGCATGGCTGGGGAAGCTAACTACCCAGATGAGCAGCCCCCCCTAGGACAAAGGGGTAAAGTCCAGTGGGTAGGACGGATGGAGAGGGTGAGCTGTGTCTCAGGACCTATGGAACTATGCAGCAGTTTCAAAGCCAGAGAACCTAACAGGCCTTACAGTCTTCTGACCCCTTCATTTTACAGGTTAAGAAACTAATGGTCAGAGAGACAGTGACTGCCTTCAAGTCATGCACGAAATCAGCCGTTAAGGGTGAAATTAGGGTGAGGCAAATGAGGTACCTACATGACCCTAAGAGGACCCCTCCTTACACTTTGCACCCCAGGCCCCTCACTCAGTTTACCTAATCTTGGTCCTAAGTCCTGCACCACCCAGGCTGCGTAACCCTTGCCAGTCAAAGACTTTGCGAGAGATTATGATGATCTAAATGTTTGTGTCCTCCTCTGGTTAAAATTCATACGTTGAACTCCTATTCCCCAATGTGATGGTACTAGCAGATGGGGTCTTTTAGAAGTGATTAGGTCACAAGGGCAGAGTCTTCATAAATGGGATTAGTACCTTTATATTTAAAAAAAGGACCAAGGGACCATCTTTGCCTCTTCTGCCATGTGAGGATATATAGAAAGTGCCATCTTTGAGGAAAGGGCTCTCACGAGACACTGAAACTGCCAGCACCTTGATTTTAGGTTTCCCAGCTTCCGAAACTGAGAGAAATAAATATTTGTTGTTTATAAGCCACCTAGTTTATGATATTTTGTTATAGCAGCCCAAACCGACTAAGAGTTTCTGTCCACAGAAGGTGCCATGTTTTCTGGCAGATGAACCTGTCCTCATCGGAGCAAAGAAGGGCCTCTGCCTACAAGCAGCCAGTGGAAGTCTGGCAGGCAGCTGGGGAGAGCTTGTGTGGGCCACTGTCCCACTGGGGCCTGGGTGATTTCACTGGATGATCAGATTCTCTCTTGGAAATTTGAACCATCAATAGGGGAGAGTTTGTAATAGCTGAGAGAGGAACTCAAGGGCATTCTTGCTCCTCAGTTCTTTGTTGCTTGTACTGTCTTCTATACATTCCTGCGGTGGAAAGGGAGAGAGAGGTGACCACTCTTATGCCTCTCCCAAGTGGCTGTTGTGCCGGTCACTGTTCAGATTGCTCCCTACCTCATGGGAGAGTAGAGGAACAGGGGAGGGGAGGGGCACTTGCCTCTGCATTCATCCATTTAACAATGATTGAACACCTCATTATTGCTAGACACAAAGATCATTAACACTTGGTCCCTGATATTAGGTACTTACACCTTAGCAGGGGAGACAGAGGCAAAAAAAGATAATTATATTGCCATTACCACTTAATAATTGTAATGATGAAGAAAGGCAACAGATATTGTTGGGACACCAGGAAAAGATACATATCCATATGGAAAAACTGGGAATGAGTGCGAAACAATGCTTCCTGGAGGAGGTGTTGCCTGAACTGAGTTTTAGAGGGATGAGCAGGACTTCTTCATTCACCAAGTGAAGAGCAAGGGAAGGGCTTTCCAGACTTGATCAAAGGACATGGCTGAGGACCAGCATGGCAGGTGTGGAGGTACTGCAGACAGTTTGGTAGCTATATGAATTTTAAGTGAGGTGGAGCACAGCAAGAAGGAGGCTGAACCTGGTTAGCCTGGCTAAGGAGCTTGTGCCTCATTTGCCAGGCCAGCTCTCACACACTGGTAGTCAAGGCCAGGCACAGAATCTCAAGACAAACTTTATTTGGCCCATAGAAGATTTTACAGAATTCTGAGTTTGGGTGCCTTTAAACAGCCAAACTCCATTTTACTGCAATCCCCACTGCTCCCCATTGCCTACCTATGGACCTGGCACTCATTTCTGTTTCCTCCTGCCTTCTGTAGACTGTAAGGATGTGGTGCCTGCTCTGGTGAGTGGAGAGTCTTTGAAGGGTTTCCACCAGGTGATAAGCATGATCATGGCTTTGCTTTACCAAGGTTCCCCTGATGATGATGCAGAGGAGGATGGAGGGGTGTCCTGGAGACAGATGAGTCCCTTTGGAAGTTGTTGCAATAATCCAGGCAAAAGATTTCAAGGGCCTGCAATTGTGTCCTGGAAGAAAGCTTAGTAGGCACGGCAGGATAACCCCACCATTACCCATTGTGGACCCTTGAGGCCTGGAGCAATATGGGAGAAGGTGATGGGCCTGGAGCTAGCAATTCTATGTCCAGGACCACTTTAAATGACAGACTATTGTAAGCATCCCTAACCTACTGAGCACCTTCTATACCCAAAGATATGACATTCATAGTCTTCTGTAATTATCCCAACAACCCTGTGGAGCTATTGCTGCCCCTCCCTGCACTATTCTAAGGCTCAAAGAGCCTTCAAGTAGCTCCCACAAAGGATCCTTGCTACGTGATTGTCCTGAAATTCAGACTGAGAATTAGGCGATTGCAAGGCTGGGGCTTCGTTCACTACAAGATACCTGTGTGGGTTTATCCTGATGTCATCAGAGTCCAGAGGCCATTAGAGTGGTATTTGAGGAGTGTGACCCAGTAGGGGATCAGTATGGACTTTGGCAGCTCCCTGACTGAGAAAAAAATAACTGAGAGAAAGCTACCCAAGAGGACAAGCTGAGAATGTGCATTTGGAGCTTGTTATTTGGCTTGGAGTCTTAGTCCATCCGGGTTGCTGTAACAAACACCATAGACTAAATTTATTTCTCATGGTTCTGGATGCTGGGAAGTCTAGGATCAAGGTGCCAGCAGATTTGATGTCTGGCGAAAGCCTATTTTCTTATTCATACATAGAGCCTTCTAGCCGTGTCCTCACATGGTAGAAGGGGCTAGCTAGCTCTCTGGGCCCTCTTTTATAAGGTACTAATCCCAGTTGTGAGGGCTCCACATTCTAATAGCATTACCATGGGGGTCAGGATTCAACATATGAATTTTGGGGGACACAAACATTCAGACCACAGTACTTGGCAAACACCCCTCTACTTTTTTGTCAGAAAATTAGGAAATATTTCAAGTTTGTTTACACATTAGAATACAAATGCCAAAGCAAGGCTAGATGTTGTACTTTGGGTCTGCTGGCTATAAAATCTCTAAAGGAGAAACCAGGCTGGGGAGGGCCTCAGGTGAACTGGCCTGGGAGCTCCAGTCCCTAGCTCTGTTCTCTCTGTTCCCCTCCACCAGCTTTAAGGAGAATTAGACAACCATCTCTATGTCCCAAATGCCAAGCACTCGAAGTCAGTGGTTCTCAAAGTGTGGTTTCCCAACTCACAGCATCAACACCACCTGAGAACTTGCTTGACCAAATTCTCAGGCCCTACCCAGACCTCCTGATATGGTTTGGCTCTGTGTCCCCACCCAAATCTCACCTTGAATTGTAATCTCCATAATCCCAATGTGTCAAGAGCGGGACCAGGTAGAGTAATTGAATCACGGGGATGGTTTCCTCCATGCTGTTCTCGTGATAGTGAGTGAATCTCACAAGGTCTAATGGTTTTATAAGTGTCTGGCATTTCCCCTGCTTGCACTCATCTTCTCTCCTGCCACCCTGTGAAGAGTTGCCTTCCACCATAATTGTAAGTTTCCTGAGGCCTCCCCAGCCATGCGGAACTATGAGTCAAGCAAATCTCTTTTCTTTATGAATTACCCTGTGTTGGGTATTTCTTCATAGCAGCATGGGAATGAACTAACACTTCCTGAATCAGAAACTCAGGGGATGAGGCCCATCAATCTGTGTTTCAATAAGACTTCCAGGGGACTGTGATGTGTACTCAAGTTTGAGAGCTACTCTGGTAAGTGATAATAAACATGATAACACATTTTTTTTAATGCTTTAATGAACCTCGTCTATTTTCCTTGCAATGCCCTGGGCTTCCTCCAAATGAGTAAAGAATTTCTGCAAAGTCATTTAGGGTTCAGCAGAATCCTAGCTGTGGCCAAAGAATGTGCATGGGTAGGTATAGACCATCAGTAGATTAGAACTCAAGTTCCATGCTGGCTTTGAAAAAAAATTGATGTTGTTTGATCTGATCTCAGCTTCCAGGGCACCTCTTCAGGGAAGGCTTCCCTGAGCTTCCTGGACTAAGGTAAAAGCTCCCGTCACATTTTCCCAGAAGCATTCCAAATTTCTGCTCATCGTCACAGTGCTCATTATACTGCAAAAGGTCTATTTGTTTAATCATCTGCTTCCTTCACTTCACCCTAAGCTTAGCGAGGGCAGAGACTCTTGTATTCTTGTCCTTGAATCCCTGGAATCTAGGAGAAGGACACTTAGTAAATATGCATTTAGTTAGTTGAACACCAAGCTCACCTCTTTGCCTGTGGGGACTTATCATGCTATCCCTCGGCCTGAATTCTCTCTCCCCAGATTCTCTGTGGCTTGTTTAGCTTCTCATTCCAACCATAGCTGCTAGATCATCATCTCTTGAGCATCCAACCTAACCCGGGCACTACATTGCTCTCTACCATCCCCATCACTTTGCATTCAACACGGTACTTTATCACTATTCGATAGTCTACTGATTATTTTATGTTCTGACTCCTACTTCCTAGAGTGCAAGTTCCCTAGTCAGGCACTGGTCTATCCCACTCAACTCCACCCTCAGCACATGAAATCCCTCAGTAAATGACTTTGAATGATGCATGACTTTTTACTGACTCATTTATCAAAACACTCAGACATTATCTACGTATGATCATTTTACAGATGGAGGAAAATAAACTCAAGAACTGGTGACTTGCCCAGGTCACACTGCTGGTGGGTAGCAAGACAGCAGCTAGAATCTATAGCTTCTGGCTTTCCAGCCACTCCTCGTTCCATTACATTCATTATTTCTTTGCTGGACTGAAAAGCTTAAGACTTTTCCTGTAAGTAATAGGGAGCCATTGAAGATCTGAAGTTTCAAGGAAGTGGCAGGATGTATTCTCTTTTACTATAAGGTAAGTGCTTCCCTCTCCCATTTTGCCACATTGACTAGTCTTACTTCAAAGGCATCTGTTTTTCCACCTGGGGGTCACAAAGTTACTGCCTCACACCGTAAATCCACCATTGGCATTTCCTTGCAGCTGTGTTAGTTGACAGCTCTGAATCACCAGCTCTGTGAAGATGTGGGAGAGCTAGTGCTATCAGACCCCATCAGCAGAAGATAATATCTGATTGCTGATGGTTGCACTAATGTACCTGCCCTGTCAGGGAGGACCTTCTGCCCTGTCTGACATTTCCAGGGAAAGATACAGTGGAGATAGAGATGTCACTTCAGGAGGCAACTGATTTATGTCAGAGGATTAATATGACCCCATATCAAGTTCAAGTTTTGGTCAGTCAACTCAGAGCCTCATAAACTTTAGAGAAAGGTAACCTCTTTGCTGTTACTTTGGCCCAAAAGAAGAGCACCAATGTTCACTAAAACACTTGTGATAACTGCAAAAGAGGGAAAGGATTGATTAAATCAACTGTAGTACTTTCATAGGATGGAATATTATATGGCTATTAAGATTTGACTTAAAAATAGGTAGAAATTACTGGATTCTTATAACAAATTGTTTAGAAAAATTAGGTTACAAAATGTAAAGTACCATATGAGCCTATTTTTGTTTTGGAAAAGTATAGATGGATAAATGAATGGGTGGATGAATAAAAAGATCATAGATAGATATGTATACAAATGTATAGTTAGATGGACAGACAGATGATTAAGATAGAAAGACACTAAAGAAAGGGTGGAAAGGCTAACATAAATATGTTAACACTGGTTATATCTGGTTGGAGGGATTAAAAGTAACTTTAAAAATCACTTACCTTTATTTCCTGGTTATTTAGTAATAAACTTACATTGTTTTTCTTAACACAAAAGCATAGCTATTAATACCAACAATTCTAATATTCAGAATCAGGAGCTCATCTTTTACCTATGTGTCCTCTTTACACCCTCTTTACTCTTGTTACATGAATGTTCATAATACCCATCCATCCATCCATCCATCCATCCATCCATCCATCCATCCATCCATTCTTCCATCCATCTGTCCATCCAGGTGGCAGAGTCTATTTGGACTCCAGGATGGCATTTAAATAATCCCCCATGGAACTTTTATATTGATTTAATGTCCTCTCATGTCTCTGGGCTATTTTATTCTTGTTGTTATTGTTCCTCTTCTAGACCATGGAGCCCCTTTCTATATTCCACCATGCCACCCTTTGTCCTGCTGGTCAATTTCTACTCACGCTATAAGACTTTCTTCAGACCTCACCTTTCCTTCTTTCGCCTTGTTGCTTTCATCCCCTCCTTCTACTCCCTCCTCCCCCACGGCCTTTGTTCTCCAATTGCACCTTGTACCTTGTACTCCATTTGAAACTTTCCAATATGTACACTTATTATCTATGTACTTGCTGTTTCTTAATTAGACTTGGTGCTTCCTGATGCAGACACTATGCACTCAGGTCCTTTTATCTCTGCACTCAGGGCCTAACTGCTTAGTAAAAGCTAGTCTGCTTCTCTCACAAGTATGTTTCTGAGAGCCTAAACAGAAGATTGGCCAACAACCTCAATATCATTCATTTAATCAACAGGAATTTACTAAGCATCTACTATATCCCAACCACAGAGAGTAGTAAGACACAGTTTCTTCCTCCAAAGGCTCACGGTCAGGTCAGGGAGGCAGACATGGGCACATGAAAAAGAACCATAAACAGGCCACCATAGGATGTCAGTGTCCTATTTCAGCCTAGAGAGTGGGCCTTCTAGGAGTTCAAGAGACCCCTATAGGCTGTCTGGACACAGGAGAGACTTGATGGCTGGGGGGTAGTTAAGGTTAGAACAGAGACTTCAAAGAAGATTTAGACAAACACAAGGGATGAGGGATGGCATTCCAGGTAGGAGGCACAGTGTGGCAAAGGTGCAGAGCTGGTGGGCGCCTGGCTTGTTATGAGTGTCCAGGCTGTGGGAGCTGAATGGGCATAGAATTAGTGTCAGCCCCAGGGGTTACATCTAGTTAGCATCATTTAGAAGCATTGCAACTTCTCAGAGCCTCGGCTTCTTCACCCATGAATTAAATATTAAATTATCTGCTTTATATGACTTATAGGGAAGTTGGGAGAATCCAGTGACACATGGTGTGTGGAAATTTTTTGTAAATTATAAAATAATACACTTATGCAATTCAGAGAATAAGAATAATCAGCAATATGGCTAGAGGAAAGGATTTATGAGGGAAGGAAAGCACTTAGGCATGTTGGAATATTTAGAGTTGGGTTTGGGGAAGACCTTAAAGATTCTGACTCTGACTTTCCATTTGGCTCTCATGATCCCCAGTACCATTTCTCTTGTGAATTCATTGATCTAGCCCAGCCTGGGTTAGGTGCCCCATCTCATGTTCCCAATATCCCACTTACTTAGTAAGACAGCCTTTTAATTTCTGTTAACATCTGTCTTCCCAACCAGGCTGGGAGTTCACTGAAAGCAGACATCTTACTTTATTCATTTTGTAGACTCAGTGTCTAGCACATTATCTGGCACACAGTCGGGTTCAGTAGATATCTGTTAGTGATAACTATTTTAATGGCTACTCTTCACGAAGCACTTACCAGTTGGCAGTCATTTTGATAAGCACTAAACAAGAATTTGCTCATCGTCACAACAACCCTTATTCCCATTTTACAAATAGAAAAAATGAGTCATAGGAGGCTTAAATAACTTAGTCAGTTTCATTCAACACGTGAGCACTGGAGCTAGAATTTAAGCTGAGGTCCTGAGGTTTCTGAGTGCCGTATGTTTCTTGTGAATTCATTCACTCATTCACTCCACCAATAATGATTGTGTGCCTGTCACGTGCCAGGAACCATTTCAGGCTGAAGGAATGTGTCTGGAAGAAGTGATAAATGGGATATCAGATAATCTCATGCTTGGTGAAAATGTGAAACGTATGTATGACCAAAGTACAGAGTATCCCAGAGGTGTGGGCAACTCAGCTGTGGGTGGGGGTGGAGAGAAGCCTCCGAGAGAAGAGGAAGACAGCCAAGGGCATTCCATCCAGGTAGAAGAAAGGGCAAGTGGGAGGACACCAGGGTGGGATGTAGCAAGTTGAGTCTGGATGTTGCAGTGAGTCTTTCTGACTAGACAGTGTACTTCTTGAAGGTGGAAACTGTGTCTTAAACATCTCCACTTTCATAGCCCTGCATCTGGTTGCTCAGTGAAAGCTTGGTGAATGACTGAGATGGGTTTCTACATTTTGAAAACAGACAGCAAACCTCAAATTTCAGAACACTAGAAGGTCACACGACAAAATGACTCCAATTTGCAAGGGGCAGCCAAGCATGACCAGAAGGAAATGAAGTTGTGTGTTTACCAAGAACCTCTTTGCTTGGCTCAGAATATCCTCAAGTCCCCATCTCAAACCTGCTCTCCTGTTAAGAGAATGCAAGACAAATTCTGTCTAAGGTACTGTGGATTTTGCAAGTTGCTAGGATATTAATATATTTATCCACAACCACAGACACTTGGCTCAAGAACAGCCCACTCAGCCCTCACTTGAGGCTAGATCATGGGGTTTCAATCAACATGAAGTCCTGAAGGGGCTTTTATGTCAGCCAGGGACATGGTCATTGCTTGGAGGTGCCGCAGCTGAAGTTTTTCTTCAGGTTTGGTGATGATAAGTTATTTTTGTTAAGTTGATTTGCTTTGGCCTCTTTTGAGGTTTCAGATTCAGTTGTGATTTGCACCTGCCTTTTTTAACCTAAAAACACATATGAAGGAGAGGAATGGAGTCATATTTTCCCATTCCACAGTCCTGGGCTTCCAAAATGGAGATGCTTTGGGTCTAGATGTCCTCAAGGAAAATAGGACATTTGGGTTTTGAGGCTCATTACATGGATGTGAAGGAAATATGGCCTAGAACCTGTGGATATTGTAGCCCAAGGGTCACATACTAGAAGACCACTACCTCTACAATGATTTCAGTGGTGGGCTTGGGGAGGGGAAGGGAAGAGGCGGGGCTGTCTTTTGTTAAACTGTAGGATATAGGGATGACTCATGACCTATACAGGGCCAAGCATTTAGCTTTCAAATGCCTCAAACACAAATCAATTGGACTACACCAGGGGAAAGCAAAATAAACTCACTTCCTGATTATGTTTTCTTTGGAGGGTGTCTTTCCTTGTTACCTAGGCTGGAGTGTAGTGACGCAATCATGCCTCACTGTGGCCTTGACCTCCCAGGCTCAAGAGATCCTCACACCTCAGCCTTCTGAGTAGCTGGGACCACAGGCGTACACCACCATGCCAGGCAATTTTTTTTTTTTTTTTGGTACAGACAAAGTCTTGTTATGTTGCCCAGACTGGTCTTGAACTTTGGGCTCAAGCAATCCTCCTTCCTCAACCTCCCAAAGTGTTGGGATAACAGGCATGAGCCACCATGCCCAGACCTATTCTTGTTTTTTTTGAAGAGCTGCAACTTTCTCTTGGCATCACCAACAACCGTCATTTTTTGAGGCTGTCTTCATGTAGACCCTGAGATTATAAATGCCAGCACTGGTTCCTACCTATCATGGTTGCACAATAAGTCACAAAGGTGTCCCACCCCACATTCCCACAGAGATGATAAAAAAAAAGTATTCTGTCTGACTAAACTTATTACTTCAATGGATAAGTGATCTTCCTTCAAATTATTGGCAGCAAGGTTGGCTTAATATCAACACTTCTGAAACTTTATTTTGAGCTGGTAACTACAATAGTCCATAACACTTACAATAGCTCAAGTTTTTTTTCCTGGTAACTTTAGTAATATAATTGGCAACTAATTTAACCTGGAAGATTTATTGGCAAGTTATATTGCTCAAAACTGTATGTTTATAGTTATAGTTTTAACTATAATTTAAAATAATTCTGTATAATGAAATGGGGAATATATATGGGAATAAATTCTATTCCATTTATTTCAATTTGAATGTCCAAATTACAATGTTTCCCTTTGTGCTATAGGAATAGGATTAAATGGGGGAAGACTAGAATTTATAAGGGTTGTATATGGGGGGAGGGCAGAGATGGAAGAATGAGGGTTGTGATGATAGTGAATAGCAAAGAGTGAATTCTCTATGTTTTTGCTGTGGCACTGAAGTGAAGAGATATTAGCTTTAGCTGTTCACAAAATAAAGCATCATGATTTTCAGTGTTTGAGAGAAAATTGATGCAAAAAGTTTGCAGTACTTGACATGTATTTGCATGCACAAAATAAAATTATTTGTCCACCTTAAAAAAAAAAAAACAAAAATCTGGCTGGTCACGGTGGCTCACACCTATCATCCCAGCACTTTGGGAGGTCGAGGCGGGCAGATCACAAGGTCAAGAGATCGAGACCACCCTTGCTAACATGGTGAAACCTTGTCTCTGCTAAAAATACAAAAAATTAGCTGGGCATGGTGGTGGACTCCTGTAGTCCCAGCTACTCGGGAGGCTGAGGCAGGAGAATG
>NW_012101365.1:8782935-8843289 GCF_000951045.1 Mandrillus leucophaeus | reverse complement strand
ATAAGGGTAACAACTAACTTAATTCAACTGCTTTAGCCAAGATCACACCACTGCACTCCAGCCTGGGCGACAGAGTGAGACTCCATCTCCAAAAAAAAAAAAAAAAAAAAAAAACTGCATGTTCCATGGCACTTTACTAAAATATTTACTAGTGGACAGACAACTCCTACTTTAAAAAGTGTTCAGGTCTAAATCATTCGACTATACTCAGTGGTTTATATGAGCTTTCCCCAAAGCTTCCTTTGCCAAACAGAGTCCCACAAGAAGATCATATGTGTAGAGGAGATCAGTGATCTGACTAACCCTGTGATTGGTTTTGGTCATAAGGCTGCACAGAATCAAATGGATCATTCATTGATAAACATCATGAGGGTTCTTATAATTTTTTCTGAACATCCTGATTTACATTCCATATTTTAACATTTTAAAATCTTATAAATACATAAAATTATGGCTTTTTTTTTTTTTTTTTTTTTTTTTTTACCATCACCAGTGATGCCTCCAGGCCCCTTCCTTTATTAAAGCCTAAAATGAGCCTTTTTATGTTTTTTACAAAAACAAAACAAAACAAGATTCTACTATCTCAGTTCTGTTCTTGTTGAATTTAAGACACAATCTCTGACCTCAAAGTGGCCATGGAGAAAGGGTGGAAAACCATTTTCTGCACTTGCACCTTTACCAGGGAAAACTGGAGAAACAATATGTACTCATACGAACTCTAGTGTGTTGTGTGTTGTAGCAGCTTTGTCAGGTCTGGTATGTTATAGAAATGTCTCTAAATCATATAAGTATAAATAGCATGATAGGCCACAGAGCAAATCCAAAATCCTCCTTGTCTTCTACTAGTTTCCAGACATGATTTCCATACAAGGATCCTCTGCTCCAGCCCAACTGGAATTTTCCCAGTGGTAAACACCTCTTCTACATCACCACCTCTGCCCACCTCTGCCTCCTTCAGCCCCCTTCTCATCCACCCTGACCCAGGACCTTCTCCCTCCTTATATGTATTCACTCATTCAATCACTTATTCATTTGTTCTTTTCATTGATATCTACATCTATCCACATCCAACTGGCAAGCAAGTGGCATCTATTTCCAATTAACCAGAGTAGAAGTCTAAGAACTTGTGCCCACTGCATGTTGGTATTGAAATTGCCATGGAAAACACAACACAGTCAAGCACTAGATGGAACAGGACTTTACTCACATAGAGAAGAGACACAGCAAGATCTGCTTTAGTAGTGGGTGTCATTATCCCATGGTCAGCAGGTCCATCCCAACAGCTGACACGGGTCATTGGGTGACCCCTCTTATGCTGCAGCAGAAGGGCCCATGCCCTGCCTGCAAAAAACAGATAGAGTAGTGAAGTTTCTAAGTGCCACGTGATGCATGCCCTTAAGCAAAGCAAAAGAGTACAAACAGAAAAAGATATTCCCACAAAAGGTGGTAAGTCCAGCACAGACTGAGGATTCTTTATTTCATGGTAAGGAAGTCTTCCAGGCCCAAGGTGTATTCTTAGGTGGCCAAGCAGGGGTGGAAAGATGGCATGCAAGAGACTGCCTTTCCCAACACACATCCCCACCTTTATCCACATGTGTATCTGCATCCATATCTATCCATATCCATATCCATATCCATATCCATATCCATATCCATATCCATGTCTAAGTCATCTCCCAGGTGCTATCAGTTATATTCATCTTCCCAGTCTTGATTCATTTATTTTGACGGTGGATTTTTTTCTCCTATATTAGACCATGAGTTTCTTAGAGATAGTAGCATGATTTACTGATTTTGGCATCTTACGTTAGCACACAGTAGATCCTTAAGGATTTGAAGATGTTGAGGAAAGCAGCACCTTTGTCAGGCATTGTTCTGGCCAGTTAGGCCGCACCATCTTATTTTAACCCTGGTTACCCTATGACCTTATTCACCTTTGACCTTTGCACTGGCTGTCCCCAAATCTGCCTATGGTTGGCTTTTTCTTTTCATTCTTATTTAAATTCAAAAGTCATCTTCTCTGAGAGTCCCACTCTGACCACCTGACCCAGGGATCCCAACCTGGTTCCCCCACAAAGTTATTCTGTATCCCAGGGTCCTCTTTCATTCTCCCCATAACACCTATCAATGCTGAAGTTAGCTTTTTAATGAATTTATTGATTTGTTTATTGTCTGTCTTCTCCAGCCCCTTTCCCAACTAAAATATAAGCCCCATGGTGGCAGGGTTAGCTTATCTTTTTTGAGGCTGTATCTATAGCTTAGAGTAATGTCTGACACACAGTAGGTGCTCATTTATCATCCAATGAAAGAGTAACCTCAAGCAGAGGCTGTTACTGTACCAATTTTTTTTGTTTTGTTTTTTTGAGATTGGGTATCACTCTGTTACCCATGCTGGAGTGTAGTAGCATGACCTTGTCTCACTGCAGCCTCCATCTCCCGAGCTTAAGCAATCCTCTCACCTCTGCCTCCCAGTTAGCTGTGTCCACAGGCGTTCCCGGCTAATTTTTTTGTAGTTTTGGTAGGATGGGGTTTTACCATGTTGCCCAGGCTAATCTCAAACTCCTGAGCTCAAGCAATCCAACTGCTTCGACCTCCCAAAGTGCTGGGATTACAGGCATGAGCCACCATGCCTGGCCTATAGCAGTTTTGGAGATGAGGAAGCTGAGGCTCATGACAAGCCTCATGTCAACAGATCTGAGATCCAAAGCCCTTTTCAAAGCCCAAGTCTCTTACAGGACAAGAGACTGCCACTTACCAAGCACAGTGGATACGTTGATAGACACATGATGCTTCTACTTTGATCGGACTTTCTGATGTTTCTCTTGTTCCCTTGTCTATTTTGAAACTGTAGACAAACAGGCATGTGAGTCTCTAATTCCAGAAAGTTTTATTTACTAGCATAATAATAAAAATAATAGCTTCAAAGTATGCTAAGAACTTTGTGTACACTATTTCACTTAATCCCCACAACAACCCTATTAGAAGGATAATTTAATCTCCAATTTACACATAGAAAAATAAAATTCAGGAAGATAAAATACCCTACCTAAGGTCAGTGGTATCAAAACAAGAATCAGAAGACACAAGCAGTAGCTGAATGTAGTGGCTCCTGCCTACAATCCCAGTACTTTGGAAGGCTGAGATAGGAGGATAACTCGAGGTCAGGAGTTTGAGACCAGACTGGGCAACATAGTGAAACCCTGTTTCTACAGAAATTTTTAAAAAATTATCCAGATGCAGTGATGTGCACCTGTAGTCTTAGCTATTTGGGAGGCTGAGGCAGGAGGATGGCTTGAGCCCAGGAGTTCAGGCCTGCAGTGAGCTATGATTGCACCACTGCATTCCAGCCTGGGTGACAGAGTGAGACCCTGTCTCTAAAGAGAGAGAGAGAAAAAAGATACAAATGGCATAATTTGAGAAGTGATTGATAAAAGACTAAGGAAACCAAGACTCAAACTCACATCTCTGCCTAACCACAGTGCTAGAGTAAACACTCCCTAAAGGCAGGCTCTGAACTGGGTACCAAGGATACGAAGGCTCATTCCCTGACCTCAGCAAGTTCACAGTCTAGAAAAGGAAGACCCAATTCGGACAAGAAAGAAACCACGCACAAGACAAGGGGAAGAGGAGAATGGAGAAGGAGGGCCGTGGGGACATGCTAGGCTCCTGCAACCTTAATGGGGGTAAATATAAAAGTGATTGACCTTCTAGTTTTTCAATGTAACACCAGAGCTGTAGAGGGAGAAGGGCCACTAGGAGATTCTATTTCAGTGATGTAGCCAGCAGGGAAGCCCACGTAAGTGACAGCCTGGAGAAGTATCTGGCTACCCTGGACCATGGCAGGAGGGAAAAAGAGGAGTCACTGTAGGGTGACTAGAGTGATCCTTAGATCCAGTAGTTTACTTCCCCTCCCACTCTTGAGGCAGCTGCTGTGACTCATGACTCTTTGGCTGCAGGAAACCCATTATAAACTACCTTTCTGCCTAGGGCAATTGGTTTTGGTTTCATTTTCTAGTCTGGAGTATGATCAGGTTGTCTATTAAACTTACAAATTTCCTTGAAATTTTCAGTTTCATGAAGAGTGAAAAAGAAGTGATCTTGTGACCATGTGATCACCTTGCTGAATGTTCTAGAGCTGACCAGAGGGACAAGGGACAAGGGCTTCCTTATCAGGATGAAGCCTCAGTCTATGAAGCCAGCAGTCCCAATATTTGAAAAAAGAAGTTGTCTCAGTCAGTGTTCTAGCAAAAAATGGATGGTACACTCAAACTGTGTAACTTGGAGGGAAATTAAGGAAAAGACTATTTACTTAGATGCAAAGGAAACTCTGGGGCTTATAACAGCAGGGAGTCATTATCTTCCCTATCTCTTAAAAAGCAAGAAGAGGGAGCAGTTCCTGGAACAAAGAGGGGAGTTGTAGGGACAGGGCTGCCCAAGAAGAGGCTGCCTTCATGAGAAGAAAGCAGCCAAGCCCTAGCAAAATCCTGAAAGGAGGGAGCAGGGAGAATAAATCCCCCATCCTCACTCTCCTGCCACTCCCTGCATCTCTTGCTGGTAACTCGCAAAGTCTGGGCCCAATTGGAAGTTAGAAGGCAAGGGAGATCATTGATGGAGCCCATGCAGATCAACCTCCTAGGGGGCAGAGGTGGGTACAGAAGGGTGGGGAGATCTGGAGAGCCATGGAAACTCATGTAACATGTAACAATAGTTATGGCTGGTAGATAATAACTATACAAAGAGTGACGATTGTGGTAGACAACTGCCATTGACTACTCAGGATACATCTGGCCCTTTCGAAGCACTTTTATGAACTAGCTCTTTTGATTCTCACAACAAGCCCTTAAGGTGGACACTGTCCTGGATCCATTTTCCAGACTGGGAAACCAGGGATAGAAGAGGTTAAACATTAGCTGGGAAATGAAGGAGTATGAACTCAAACCCAGGTGGCTGTGGTTACAGATCCAGGGCTTGTTGTCCACTGGACAGGCCCATCTTACCCAAAATGATAACCGAGGAGGTAGGTCCTCAATCATTGCTGAAGGGGAAGGACATGAGTATGGCCTGGGGAACAAGAGGAAATAGTTCCATAAGCATTGTTTGGCATAAATGAGATGAAACAAACACACTTCATTTAAAAGATGTTAAAATATCACCCAAGGGAGTGGGGGTGGGGAGACGGAACCAGACAGAACAAGCGAGAGCGAGCGAGAGTGAGCATGTACCAACTGCACATAGGATACGGGCCAAATGTCTAATTATAGCTGATAAGGCCCCTCCTGATCTGTGCTCTGTCGACTCATCTTTCCCTGTTCCCCATGGGGCACTGTGTCCCAGCCAAAGGAAACTCTACTTAGTTCTCTAAATAGCCCTGGGTCTTCTGCCTGGGACATTTCACCCCAGCTTGTATACAACCGTCTCAAATCCTATTTATCTATTGGGTCCTAGTTTTGGCCTTGCCTTTCTTCCTCTCTCTCTCCCTCCTTCCTTCCCCTAGCAAATACTTATCGGCATCGGGTATGTGCAGGTACAGTGGCCAGTGTGGCTGACCTGGGTCAATACTGGTCCCTGCCTTCATGGAGTTTCCAAGAGAAAATCTTCCCTCCATGCCCAAGTGTAGGTTGGGTATTCCTCCTTTGTGTTTTCACAGCCTCTCTTACTCTGTCGACTAGCACCTGGTTTTGTGCCTGTCTCCTCTCTCAGACCATAGACTCATGAGGGTGGGACTGTGTCTGATTCTGTGGGTGTTCATTTCCTATCACTGCTATAACAAATTACCACAACTTCACAGTCTAAAACAACATAAATTAATAATCTTACAGTTTCAGAGGTAAGAAGCTGGACACAGGTTTCACTGGGCTAAAATCAAGGCAGTGGGAAGCTTTACCGCTTTCTGGAGGCTCTAGGGAAGAATCCATTTTCCTGCCTTTTCAACTAGAGTCTGCCTGTATTCCTTGGTTGATGGCCCCTTCCTTCGTCTTCAAAGTCAGCCAAGGCTGGTCTTTCTCGCATCACATTTGGACATCGATTCTTTTGGATGCTGATTCTTTCGCCTCCTTCCTCCACCTTTTAAGGACTCTTGTGATTACATAGGCCCACTCAGATAAAGTCAGCTGATTAGCAACCTTTATTCCATCTGCATCCTTAATTCTCTTTTGCCACATTCCAGGAATTGGGACATGCTAGTAGATGAGGGCAAAAATGGAATGTCTGAATATGCAGGATATGCATGTGTGTGGAACATGTAGAATCTCTATATATGTCAAAGGCATGTGTCCAGGTAACACATGTAAGTATGTTGCATGTCCACAAGAGCACATGTGGACGTGTGTGGTTTAGGAGGTATACACTGCCTGATCGCATTAGTTGTGGTCATATGCATGTATGTGTGTTGTGAGGTGGGAAGACCACTTGAAGGGAGAAATATAAACATGAATAGGCAACCAACTACTATTTTTCTTATAGTTGTGAAATATTTGTTTTTTCTCCCATTATACACTTGTACTGCAGAGACCTGGATTTCTTCACATGTACTGGTGACCACCCTCAGAGTAAAGGCAGCATCTTCTCTGGGCCAGTAGCTCTTCTAGAAGGGCCTATATGAGTCAGCCTGCAACTCAGACATATTCAGTGCTACAGGCAATGAAATCAACCAGAGCCTAGTTTCCCATTGTCCTGTGAGGGTAAAGCCCCCTGACATGGAATCCTATTTAAATTTCCAGATCATCCCTTACCTAATTTCACAAATCCAAGAGCAGCAGAGCCCTTAGGGATCATCTAACCTGAACACTTCATTTAACAGATGGGATAGGGCCTAAAGAGTGGGGACTTGTGCAGGTTGATGCGACCAGTCAGAGCAGAACAGGAGGAGGGACCTCTATTGCAGTTAAGATCTTAATGAGGTGACTCTTGCTTGATGTCAGGAATGTTGCATCACGTGCTCCCAAAACATCAGGCTTCTGTAGAGCCCCCTGCTCCCAGGTCCTCATGTTTCTAAGAGATAAAACCCAGAGATGGTGCTTCTAGACACAACCTCTTCCTTCCCAAGAGAAGTTTCTACTCACAATCTCCATTGGATTTCTCACACAGGGAGTTTGGCTGGACATTCTAAAAGCCTCAAGGAATTTTTTCAACCCATCTTTTAAAGCTTAGACCAAAGCTAGAGCAAAACTGTAGCTTCTTGCTCAGTGTTCTTTGGTTCTGTCCTGGTCCCCTCAGCATTCCCAAGCATATATTCCTCACCCACATATATAAACCAATGTGTTTATGCAACAATTTTTGGGGCTCCTACTAAATATGACCTCTAATGCTAGGTGTCAGGCACACTGTGGTGAACGAACTGACCTGGATCCTAGCCCTCAAAGGGGTGGATAGTCATAGAACTTCCAGGTTACATCCAACTGCAGTCAACCCCAAAGCTGTTTCACTTTTATTTATTTATTTATTCTTTTTACTTTTTATTTTTTGAGATGGAATCTCACTCCGTTGCCCAGGCTGGAGTGCAGTGGTGCAATCTTGGCTCACTGCAACCTCCTCCTCCCAGGTTCAAGTGATTCTCCTGCCTCAGCCTCCCTAGTAGCTGGGATTACAGGCGTGAGTCACCACGCCTGGCCCTGCTGTTTCACTTTTAAATACGAGAGAGAGAGAGGGAGAGGTGGACACCTGCATCGGAGTGAGAGTGAAGTGGGCAAAGAGAAGAGAGATCATGAGAGCAAGAAAAAGACATCAGAGGCACACAAAGACCCAGAGGGAGACAGTGTGGTGGAAGGCCTAGCTGTAGTTGTGTGCGCCCTGCTGTGACATCAGTGAAGCACAGCGGGTGTTCTGTAAATGGTCATGCCCTTCCCCAATAAGGCTGAGAGCAGAAACCATTCATTTACTCTCATGCTCCCAATGGATATTTGTTGAGCATCCACAGTGTGCTAGACACTGCACCTGGCATATGTCACATCCCTAACTTTGACCCAGGGGTCTACAGAGCAGGTCCTCACAACCCTGTACTGCAAACAGAACAAGGGTGCTAATCCCTATCATACAGACAGGGGCTGGGCAGGCCCGTGAAGGCACCTCCCACACTGAGTTAAGAGTTCTTGTACGACAAGGATGCTAGCTTCAATCCCTGGTGTAGAGTAGGCTCTCTGAAGAGTGAGTTTGCACGAGTGAATCAAGCACTGGAATTTAGGCCTCTCAGATCTGAGAATCCTTACTGTCTCATTCAAGTCTTAGCAGGGGGACCCCTGCCCTCAACCCCAGAGCCTCTTTGCTATCCTATTCCCGAATGAAACATGTGCCAACAGGCAAAAGTGAGATCATCTTGGAAGCATCCTGACACTTCTTCCTATGCAACAGAAGCTGAGTCAGGGCCAGATCAGAGTCAGGGGAGGTGGGAGCCTGAGCCAGGCTGGCCCCTACTTTAATTCCTCATGTTTAAGGGACACGACAAATTTAGGCTTGACCCCCCATGGGTCCAAGGGGGTGGAAGTACATGGTAGCAGGAGGATCCAGACAATCCGTAGCACCTGGAGTTAGAAGAGGTCCAAGCTGATTTCCCTTTCATTCTCAAAGGGGATCTCTGAAGGGGACACAATTTTCTGCCTATAATAGCAGCCCCTGCCCTGTTCCAGTCTCCTCAGTCACCCTTAGACCTAGACCAAAGCTCTGTCCGTGGTTTTCTGAGCAATGCTGGAAGCCATGTGTTCACCTTCATCACCACAAGCACGTCCCCAAACGGGCCTCTCTTGAAACGGGCTCAGTAAGGCCTCCTATGCCCATCTTAAGTCTCTCGCATAGGCCAAACTCTACAATGGGTAGAAGGGGTATAGTGTGAAGATGTGTACAAGCTGCTTCAGAAACACTTGGAGGGAGCAGCACTCTGCTTCGAGGAATTCAGGAAGGCTTCATAGAGGAGCTGGGGTTTGAATCGGGCCTTTAAGCATAAGGAGGGGTTTGTTTTCTTTTTCCAGCAAGAGAAGAGGGAGAAGAGCACCCTAAGTCAAGGAACCAGCATGGAGCACAGAAGAGCATGGCAAGTGTTTCAGGGAGTGGCCACATCTGGAAGGGCATTTGGATGTGGCCATTGAGTGGCAGAGCAAGCCTGGGACTGGCTTAGGGAGGCCTCTGAGTGCCATGCTTCAGGTCTTGGACCAGCTGCATAGGGTGAGAGGAACATAGGTGGTTTCTAAGCAGGGAAGCGATGATACTGCGGTCAGAACACTCTTGTAGCTCTGGAGATTATTTTCATGGGGGGTAGGGAGAGTGAGATTTGATGGAGACCAGCAAGGAGGCTGCAGCACTGGTCTAGGTGAGAGGCAGTAAGAGTCTGAATGAGGCAAATGGCTGTGGGGAAAGAGAAAGGTGGACAAATTTGAGAGACGTTGGGCAGGTAGAATAAACAGAACTCAAGGCACGATCAGACAAGACAGCAAGGAGTTAGAAGGACTCCAGGCTTCCTGCAAGGGCTTTAGGGGATGATGGTGTCACCAGGTGGGGAATTTGGAGAGAGCACAGATTGGGGGAAAGAGCAAAAATTCCATTTTCAACAGAGTGGGCTTGAAGTTTCTGTCTGATATCAGGTGAGATGCTATGGCAGCCTGGAGACATGAATCTGAAGTCCTGGAGCCATAGGCGGTAGCGCTATCCAGAGGTGGATGGAGGGAGAGGTTGTACAGAAACAAGCAAGGCACTGACAACCATATTACGATGAGAGAAAGAAACAACACACCATCCTTTTGAGCCTCTGTGTCTTCTAGAACTCAGGATTGCTATTGATAGAAAGATTCTTCAGTCTTCAAACTGAATATGCAGACATCAAGATTAGGTTTACACCTTCTGGCTGGAACAAACATTTACCTATCCCAGAATCCCAAGATTTTCCTAAAACATATTAGCTTTTTATTTAAAAATCTTTATGCCCTTAAAACACAACAAATTTCAGTCTGTGGTGGGAGGCAGAAAGAGCTCAACCTAGAACGAAAGCTCAGTGTTTGAGGCAGCCCTTTCCTCAGCTGGCTCTTACCTACGTGGTATTGTCCAAGATTCCTTGTACAAGATTAGCAGATTTTCTCTGTATTACCAATTTACATATTTTTCTTCCAGCCCTCAAAAAGAGTGTTTCAGGATTTTAAAATTTCCTCCTGGCATTGTACACAATAAGGAATAGCAACATGGTCCCCGGTCACCGAGGCTCCCATGTGCCTAGGAGAAAATGTTTACGGTACAAGTTAGCCTGAAGCAAATCCACCATCAGCGTTTTCATAAACCTCACAGAAAGAAGAAACAAAAGCTGTCGAAATGTGAAAATAATTAGGGAAGAGACTTTCCCAGGGAACGAACATGGCCCACACTGTACAGAGGGAAGAACAAACAAACTTTGGAGAGGTTATGGAGCTATAAAACCCTTGTTTATTTCTGAAAAAAGAAATAAAGTTGGAGAAAAGCCACTAGGTCTGTACAATAATAAATCGCGTTCCAGGGGGCGGGGAAGGAGGAGTGAGACTGTAAATTCAGAGTCAAAAACAAAGCAACATTCCAGCAGTCCCTGGTGGCGTGTGAACCTGTGCCATTTGATTTCTGGAGAAATCTGGCTCCCGCCAGTGTCAGTGTCCTCAGAGAGTCAAAGTGCCCTGCCTGGTTGCTCCTCGAGGTGGTCACCCGTCAGAAAAGCATTTGGTTTGGGTTAAGATATCTAAATCAAGTCTTAGGGTTGTTCGGCTTTCAAAAAGAAAGAAAAAAAGCAAAACACCGCAGTTCCCTCTTCTCAAGCTGAACTTTCCACAGCAGTTTCAGCGCTGACAGAAACTGCAAGGAGCTCAGTGAGGCGTGGCCAGGGCCAGCCCAGGAAGGCCCTGGAGGAAATTCCCACAGCCCGGTGCCCTTGGAAGGGGAGCTCCCTAGACCTCTTCCCGCCCTCAGCTGTAAGTAAATTTGCCTGTGAAAGGTCACAACGGTCTCTTGGCTAAGGGATTTTTCTCCAGGCAAACACCTCAGGTTTCTGGGAGAGACAGGTACAGTTTCCTGAGAAGTCAACCTCCTAGAAACACCAAGAGTAACTGAAAACCCTGCACCTTATAAAATGAAGAGAGAGGTCGGGCACCAAGCTGCAGTTTTCCCATGTGGTGAAGAGCCCAATAACGTTCTTTGCTTCAGATCTTCAGACTTTTTTTTCTCTATTTTTAAATGGAAATTCAAGCGAAGGAATTTAATTCATTGAATATTGACTGAGTGCCTACTACCTGCGTATGCCAGCTTTAAAAGCACTGTCTTATATACTCTGCATAACAATTCTGTGAGATAAATACTATTATCATTTGATACTACAGATGAGGAAGCGGAGGATCAGAGTTTACATGATTGACTCAGTATCACATAGTACCACACAGTAAATGGTGGGAATAGAATGCAAACTACAGCCTCTACCTTCGTTTCTCTTAATCACTAAGCTCTGCTGTTTGAGTAACACAAGGTTCCTGCCTACAGAAGCTAACTGGTTCAAAAATACAGGACATGAAATGTTTCTACAGTTAATTAGGTTCCCTAAGAGCGGAGTAACAATAATAACAATAACAGTGCTAAGAAACTACTAATTAATGAGCACTGACTATGTATGCCCATGCTAAGTGCTTTCCTGTATTATTTTAATCTTTCCACAAAAGCACCCTTTGAGGAAGGTGGTATTCCCATTTTACAGACAAAGTAACTGAGTCAGAGAGCAGACGAGGATCTTCCCGAAGCTCACCCCGCTAGTAGGTGGCAGAACAATCTCAGAGTGTCAGCTAGGTTCTAGCAGTGGCTCAAAGACGGGTTCATGTGAAGAGTCTGCAGTCTTGGTGGTCCCTACAGAATATCACCTATAGGCATAATATTTTCTTTTTTAAACTTGAAATGACTAAATGTATAATTTTGTGCTAAGTCACATGCCATCTTAACAGGTTTCTGGGATGGGCAAAAACCAAAGACCTAAATGAAAGTATAAGGGTGAAAAAGTATGAGGGCAAAACAGCTCTATCTTTTCACTTCTTTCTCTCCTTGTAAAGTGAGTATAGAGGGTTCCTATTGAATTTCATCAGTGGGTCACATCGATTCAGCTATTGTGTTCCACAAAAGGAGAGGTAGAACCCACCTCCGCCACCCGGCCGTGTTTTGTCATTCTTTAATATTAATGTAATAGCAGCTGCCCTTTACCGAGCATCCACATATGACAGGTAGGTTTTCATCCTGTCTTCCAGATGAGGAGATTCTGGCTCACGGAGGTGAAGTGATCTGCTCAAGATGAAATAGCCAGTTGGTGAAATTACTGAGACAAGCACTCAGGTCTGTGGAGATTTTCTGCAGGGCTATTTCAAATCCCCCACATTAGTTCCACACCTCATTCTTATTTCTTTATTTCTGCTATTTTTTCCCCTCACTTGATGTCATAGTTTCCTATTGACGCTGTAACAAATGACCACAAACTTGGTGGCTCACAACAACACACGTTTGTTCTCTTACAGTTCTGGAGGTCACAGGTCTGAAATCAGTGTCCCTGAGCTGAAATCAAGGTGTTGGCAGGGCCGCACTCTCTGCAGAGGCTCCTGGGGAGACTCCATTTCCTTGCCTTTTCCAGTGTCTAGAGATACATTCCTTGTATTCCTTGGGTCATGGCCCCTTCCTCCATCTTCACAGCCAGCAGCGCAGCATCTCTCTCTCTGATGCAGCATCCATGGCTGCTTTGAAGCAGTCTAATCTCCCTCTCTGCTTCTTTCTACACATTGCCTTCTTTTCTGTCTGTGTTAAATCTCCCTCTGCCTCTCTCTTAAAAGGGCATTTGTGATTGCATTTGGGACCCATCTGGACTCTCCAAAATAATCTCACTAACTCAAGCTCCTTGACTTAATCACACCTTTTTCCATTTAAGGAAATAATCACAGCTTTCAGGGATGAGGACCTGATATCTTAGGGGGACATTTTTCAGCGACTGCACTTTCACTCAGAAAATTACACTTTGCATTATTTTTACGGAAGTGGAAGTGGGATTAAGTTGGATCATCCACACTATCTTGCTTGGTCTGCTTGGTGACCGTGAACACTATATGTTTACTGATTTCTTTCCAGCTATTCAACTTTGTGAGCCAGTTGCCTCATTAGAGTGTCCAGTTCATGGTGCCCTCTCCCTTACGTGGTTGTTATGAGAAAATTTCACACAAGGCAACGCCTACTCAACAGTAAAAGATAAGGAATTAAGCTCATGAGAAGGAGAAAAGTGCCTTTAGGGAGCTGATGACCAAATTGTGGCAATGTATCCCACATACACATGAAAAGTTGCCTTGTAATGCCAAGGATTGTTTACTAATTCACAAGCCATGGAGGACAAATTGAAATTCAGAAGAGAAAGTGTCCCATGAGCTGAAGAGGTCAGAGAAGGCTGGAGGGGCTGCAATCTGCATGGAGTTTTGAACAGTAGGTAGGATTTGTAACAAGTAGAAGGAAGCTACCATATTTGAACATCTTCTATGGGCTGAACCTTTCATACCTGTCATCTCATTTATTCCTTACCACAACCTTGGGTGGTGAGTATTATATGTTTACAAATGCGGAAACCGAGGCTTGATCAGAGAGATTATGTCCCTTGCTCGGCTAGTAGATGGCAGGCAGAGCTGAGATCCAACCTTAATCCACCAGACGGGTGCGTGTTCTTTCTGCCCTCCAACATCTTTGGCCTGCCACCCTGGTCTCAGGGCTAAGTCATGGTAACATGGTCATGGTGTCCATTGGACAAAGGGAAGAAGATGCCAATAGTGCAGAGGAAAGACACCACACGACGTGAACACCTACAATAGTAGAGGTGGCCCACAGGCTAGATCAGACTTGAAGATATAGTTTTGGATGGGCTCACCCGAGGTTTAAAGAAAATATGAAGCCCATCCCTGCAGTTAAATTTAAAAAAAAAAAAAAGTCACCTGGGCACAGTGGCTCACACCTATAATCCCAACACTGTGGGAGGCCAAAGCGGGCGGATCACCTGAGGTCGGGAGTTCAAGACCAGCCTGACCAACATGGAGAAACTCTGTCTCTACTAAAAACACAAAATTAGCCAGGTGTGGTGGCACATGCCTATAATCCCAGCTTCTCGCGAAGCTGAGGCAGGAGAATTGCTTGAACCAGGGAGGGGGAGGTTGCAGTGAGCTGAGATCACACCACTGCACTCCAGCCTGGGCAACAAGAGCAAAACTCTGTCTCAAAAAAAAAAAAAAAAAAAAAAAGCCATCAACATAATGTAGGAGGTAGATTTTAATTCCTACCACCCACTTTCAGGCTTTAATCTCCAGGTTTCTATATGCATGCAGGTTGGGGACTCTTGGTAAACCATATCTTTCAACATGCAGGCACTCATTTTGACAAACACATCAGATATTCTCTACCTTCAACGTTGATTAAACTTCTAAATAATGTCAGTATACTGACTAAAGACATATTAAAGCACACTTGTATGTTTGAGCCATACCTCCTAGAAGCCCTGCCACAGGTCCCTCCTTTAGCATCACTGAAGAAGCATCACATGACTATTTGAAATTAATAATACCTCTTGTCAGACATGTATTGGATTTGCGTACAAAACATTTTCCTATCCCTTTGTTCTTATTATCCTCAGAAAAGTGCTATAAGTTAGAGGTTCCTAGTCCCATATGCAGATGAGACAATTCTTTAGATTGGCAGTGACCCCTATTGGAAAGAACACTGTGTCTGGGTTCAAGCCCTTGTGAAGTATCAAGCCAGAGCTTCCCTTTCCTGGCCTTAAGGTCTCTACCATGTGGAGGTGGTCAGACAAGATAGCTTGTACCAACCCATCTACTCTGAAATTCTGTGAAAGAAGAGCAGAATTTTACAACCGTAAACATATTCACCCTCCTTTGCAATGACACAAAATGGCTCCAATTTAAAATAAACTGTGAACCTTGGTGGGCAGGTTTAGAGCTTTAGTATCCATTTTACTCTTCTGACCCAGTTCTGCCCATATCTCTGTAGGCCCAGAACACCTTGCCATGTCTCCTTAGCACAGGTTTTTAGAAGGAATGAATTCCTGACTGTGAAAACTTAAACTGGTCCACTGAAGAAAGTGAGGCTCAGAGAGGTTCAGTACCTTGCCTGGGGACACACAGCTGGTGAATGACATTGTTCAATGCAAGCAGCACACAGGACAGCAATAGTCTGTGTAGAGGTGTTCCAGGTAAGAACATTTTCTCTGTGATTCCTCCTGGGGCTGAATGTCAGGTGAATTCAGATCTGTCCTTGAGGTTAGGCCCTTTTAGGTCAGATCCGAGAAGCAACCCTTGGCCTTTTGGAGGTCTGAGGCCTCTGCTTTTAAAATATACAGAGGGCCCAATGGCATTACAAGGCAAGGCTGTGGATATATCTGAGCCAATGTGGACACATGTTTGGGTCTGAAGCCAAAGGTTCACAATTGGCTGGAATGGCCCAGTGGGTGACGGTTTGTCTGGCTGATGGTCCGGCACCGTCATGAGTCACAGCTTCAGGAAACAGAGCCATGTGCTTGGAGATGGCACTGCCTGGGACACCCTGAGCCCTGGTCTGTAGCATCCTCTCCACCTATCTTTACTTTGGTTTCCTCCTCTGCAAAACAAGAAGACAACGCGAATTCCCAGAACTGTTCTGAAGCATAAGACCACCGACTTCACATCTCAGCTTGTTTCCTTGCTGTGTGATTTAGGGCATGGTATTTAATCATCTGAGCCTGGCTTTCCTCATCTGTCAAATAAGCATAACAATGATGTCTCCAAAAGGTTGTGGTTCAGATGAGATAAAATCCTAAGAGTAAGGAGCCTGGCGCTTAGGATAAAGGCAGCCAATTTTGTTAGACTCTGAAAGGGTTTTAGGAAACACTAAGAGCCACTGCAGTCGACGGTGGAGGTGAAGGCAGCATCACTGCTGTGTTGTTGTTACTATCCTTGACAAATGGGCCAGGATGAGAGGTCTGAGGCGAGTCGGGGAAGTCATGACTCATGTGAGGGCAGCCCCCGGAGCGCCCAGTGCAAGAGGCACTGCATTTTAGACTGGTTGTAGAATTCATTCCACTGCCTTTTTCAGCCCCAAAGACACTGGAAAAAATAAAAAATAAAAAGCAAACCACAGCATTTTCAAGCCTCCCACTGGTTTTGCCTTTCTTCCCCCCACGTATTGTTTTTGGGAAGGGCTGTTTCAGCCACAGCGCTGTCAAGAAAACAAGGTGGTTTCCCTTGACCCTTGGCAACCAACGCATGCTTTTTCCTACGCTTTGGTGCAGAAGCCCACAAGTGATTTTTTAGAATATAAAATTCTTCTCTATAAATAAACCCTTACGCTTTCTGCTGTGGGTCTTGGAGGGGTGAGTTTCTTCTTCTTTCTGAACTCAGTAACGGCTAAGATCTCCTCCACAGAGGAACTGCACATTGCGAAGCAAGGGATATTTTGGGGAATCACCTGCCATTGTGTTTTCCATCAGTGCAGGAATGGCAAAGTTCTGGAACTTTTACTTAAAGATCCACTATTCCTCAAGAAGACCTATAGCCTCCACAGAATATCCTAGCCCCTCTTCCCCTAGAGATTTTACTGCTGCTACCCTTACTGGCTTTCCAGAGTCTGACAAATTAAGCATTTATAGGAATTGACTCAGTAACCCCAGAGCAGTGGAAAGAGGATGAGTTTTAGAGTCCAGAGACCTGGGTTTGAATGTTAACTTTGCTCCTGACTAATTGTGTGATCCTGGACAAAAGGCTTCTATAATTTTGGGCAAGTTACTTAACATCTATGTTAAATGTATGCCTGTCATGTTTTCAGGATTCCTGAAATGGACATAACTCATGGAGCTGTGGTGAAAATTAAGTGGAAAAAAACAATGCATTTGAAGCCCCAAATACACAGTAGGTACTCAATAAATGGTAATCGGTACTAGGTAAATTCTCAGCATGACTAGTTATCATCAAGAAAAAGAAGGCTCATGCAGCACGGACTTGGAAGTGGGATTTGATGAAGGGACAACAATTTATAGGGATAGGGACAGAGCTAAGGAAACCAATAAGAGATGTTGTAGCACTCAGAGACTTGCAGCACTGGGGAACCATTACTATCCTGAATCTGCAAGGACAGGAGGAGGGCGAGATGTTGCTGAAGCCATGGAGGAGGGGCTGCTGGCAGGAACTATGATTGCAGAGGAACCCGGCCACTGACAGACCCTGGCACAGAAGCAGGGAAAGAGCTGGAGGAAATTCCCAACCTCTTTCTCCTCCCACCCTTTAATCTCTTGCTGATGCCTACCACTGGCTAAACCCAACTGGAAGACAGGAGGCAAAGGACTCCCCCGATGCAATCAGGGGCATTAACCTCTCTATGGCACAGTGCAGACCAGAGAACAGATCTGGATGGAAAGGGGGTACAAATGGAGAATCACGAGGTCAGTCAGAGAGAATTTATTGTGATTCACATATTGGCTAGTGTTAGTCCATCCAAATCATGAATAAATCTCCTGCAAAAATCCTAAAGTGGTGACTGTGATCACATCACTTCAGGTGGAAAAACAGCACATTGGACTCCAGTGCCTAAAGAAATGAGTTCCCCTCTCACCAGGCCACCTGACCCAGGCCCTCTCTCCCAGCTTATCTCCTGCCTCTCCCCTTCTGGCATTCTCTGGAATGCACATGCCCTGTCATGCTTCCCTGCTTTCCGCTTACAGTTCTGTTTGAAATTCGATGGGTGAAAATTTGATGGGTGAAAATTCTCACCAATTCTCTGCCCCCATCTTCCTCTGACTGGCCAACTTCTCATCCTGCAACAGTTAGGCCAGTCTCTGTGAAACATACCTAACCAATCCTTCTCTATGTTCCCATACCTCTAGAAGCAGCAGAGAGTTACAAGCGGGGCTATTCCTGGTTGCCCTAGTTCCTAGCTGCATTGTGTGCTTGCCACTTAGTACTGTTGGTATGTAATTATCGTCAGCTATAAGGTGGACTGATAATAGTGCCCACCACATAGGGCTTGCCTAGGGAAGAAATAAGTTCATGTATACAAATCAAATAAAGCAATGCCTAGCATATAGTAAGTATGTAATAAGAGTAGATATTGACTTAGTTTTATTTTTTATTACCATTTTGTCATAGCACTTAACTCACTGTAGTATAATTCAACGTTTATTTTATTCCACCATTGATTCTGTGAGCAACTCAAGGATAGAGTCTATGTGTGTATTCCCAATGCCTGGCATAGTGTTTGGCACATAGTAGGTGCTCAGTAAATGTTGGATGAGTGAATGAGTTAATGAATGAATACATGAATGATACGAGGACTCAAAGTGAGTTTTTGGAATCTGGTTTGTTTTCATGTGAAGCACACTATATGCCTTTTCTCAAGAATTTGAATAGCAAAGAAGTCAGATCCAAAAACATTAAGCCCCCGCAGAGTCAGATGGGGCCACTCAGCAGGACAACACTCCCGTAGGCCTAGTTTGGGTGGAACCCTGCCCTGAGCGGCCAGCCAGTTTCTAATCTAATTGTGTGATAAAAGAAACACCTCCTCCACCCTTCACACTTCCTCCTCCCACATTAGAAACCAAGAGTAATGATCTGCATTTGTGCCAGAGACCCAGCCATCACTGGGGAAGACACACATGTTCCCCTGTTCAGGCAAAATCATCCTCAGGACATGCCGGGGTGGAGGGGTCTGATCAGAGAATCCAGGGTTCTGGGATATTCCAGGGGTCAACTCAGTCCTGAGAGCAGGTGTGTGCTTGGGGAGTGGAGGACACAGAACCTCTGCTCCAGGCCCTCAGCATCTGAACACACTTCTGGACTTCTAGTACTCCTTCTGTACTTCCATTGACTCATGTACTCTCTTACCTGTTTCCTCCCATCACATTCTATCATATTCAGTTAAGATAAAAGGCAAAATCCTGTACAGCCCTGCATGATCTGCCCCCTGGCAACACCTCAGCCCTCATTTCCTCCACCATCCCCCTCTCTCACCTACGGCAGGTGAGCAAACTCCTTAGCTGGTTTTGGCTGAGCAAACACACTTATATTTCCTTGCTTGGAAGTTTCTTGCCTTAGGCATCCTCTTGGCTCTATCCTTCTCCTCATTCTTTCATTGCTCTTTTATTTAACAGACAAACATTTTTGTTAAATTTTAAATTTTCACTTTTAATTGTGGAAAAATAGATATAACATAAAACTTACCATGTTAACCATGTTTAGGTGTGCAATTCAGTGGCTTTAAGTTCATTCACACTGTTGTGCAACCATCATCACCATCCATCCCCAGAACATTCTTCATCTTCCAAACCTGAAACTCCATACTCATTAAACAATAACCCTCCATTTCTCCTTTTCCCCAGCTCCTCATAACCACCATTCTACTTCCTGTTTCTATGAACTTGACTACTCTAGGTTCCTCATAGGAGTGGAATTATACAGTATTTGCCCCCTTTGTATCTGGCTTATTTTACTTAATATGATGTCCTCAAGGTTCATCCATGCTGTGACATATCTCCGAATTTCCTTCCTTTTTAAGGCTGAATAATATTTCATTGTATGTATAGGCCACATTTTGTTTATCCGTTCATCTGTTAATGGACACTTGAGTAGCTTCCACCCTTTTTCCATTATAAATAATGTTTCTGTGAATGTGGGTGTACAAATATCTCTTCAAGTCCCTACTCTCATTTCTTTGGGGTATACACCCAGAAGTGGTATTGTTGAATCATATGGTAATCCTATATTTTTTAATAAACTGCCATACTGTTTTGTTCTGTAATTGCACAATGTCGCATTTCCACCATTAAGGCACAAAAGTTCCAATTTCTCTACATCTTCATTAACATTTGTTATTTTCTGTTGTCGTTCTTTTTTTTATGGTAGTTATTCTATTCTAATGACTGTGACATGGTATCTTATGGTGAACAGACTATTTTTCGAGCACCTACTATGATCCAGATCTAAACTGGATGATTGTCAGAGCATGCAAGTAAAATCTAGTCCCTGCCTGCCAGGAAGGGAGAGGGCAGCAAAATAAACCAGAAGTGAACCATGCATGAAACTGAGCCCCTTACTGATAGTCTCTCATTTGATCCTTACAGTCTCCCTAAGGTGGGTGTAATTATCCCATTTTAGTGAAGAAACCAATATTCACCAAAGTTCAGTAACTTGCATTCTGGTCATAGAACTAATATATGTGACCCAACTGAAAACACATGTTTTTGAGACTTAAAAGCTCTTTTGTCTATGACAGTGTTCTCAAATACTTTCTTTTTAATTTAACTGAGCAGAAAAATATAAAAATAACTTCGAGGCATTGATAGAGTGTTGCCAACTTTTTATTTGGCAAAATGAGAACATTGGAAATCAATTAATTTATGATCTAATGTCACTGTCCCTGCATAAAAAGAAATTTTAACCACATACCCTTTGGGAAAACACACACACACATACACATGATAAAAGAAAGTTTATTCAACTGAATAAACTGAGCTTTGTAAGAACCCCACTCCATTGCCAGTATTTTCCTCATTTCCCATGATCTGCAGTAGTGAGCATCATGTCTCAAACTATGGCCAGTCCTTGGCTTCTAGGTGTGGAGTAAACCAGCCTTCCAGGCCCTCAGGTGCTGTGTAGGTGTCGTGGGAAATGCCAAGCCAAACGTGAGTCTGCCTTCAAAAACTACAGAAGACAAATGTAGTCATGCACAGGGCAGAGAGAATTAAGTGCTCTTGCTGCTTAGCCAGCCTGCTTTGAAAACAAGGAGGTGAGAAGGTTCACCAAACCTCACCGTTTCCGCCGCTTTTATAACCTCTCCTGAATTTTCCTCTCTTTCACCTCTGAATCAGGTTCCATTTTCCAGAGGGAAGTAAAAACTTCTATATACAAAAGGCACCATAAACAAAGAGAAAAGATGAGGCGTGAATGGGGAAAGTAGTTGCTAAATATATAAAATACACAAAGGTTTGCATTAAGAATATGTAAGATTTCAGTAGGGAGGCTGGGCGCGGTAGCTCATGTCTGTAATCCCAGCACTGTGGTAGGCTGAAGGGGGCAGATCACCTGAGGTCAGGCATTCGAGACCAGCCTGACCAACATGGCGAAACCCCTCCTCTACTAAAAATACAAAGATTAGTGGGACATGGTGGCGCCAGCCTGTAATCCCAGCTACTTGGGAGGCTGAGGTAGGAGAATCGCTTGAACCCAAGAGGCAGAGGTTGCAGTGAGCCAATATCCTACCATTGCACTCCAGCCTGGGCAACAGGTCAAGACTCCGTCTCAAAAAAAAAAAAAAAAAAAAAGGAATTTAGTAAGGAAATCAATAAGCAAAAAGAGCCCACTATTGCCCTGTCTTCAGCCTTGCCTGAGTCTACACTGTTGTCCACACAGCAAGCGGAGTAATTGCTCTAAACTAAAGCATTGCAGTGGATTGTTCGTGTGGTTGACCAGCTCAAGATTTGGGACTAGGCTGCCTGGTTTTCATCCCAACTCATTTCTAGCTTTCTGACTTGGAGCAAGTTATTTAACCTCTCTGGGTTTCGATTTATCTCTAGCTAAGGACAAATGTGCAAGCTTCATAGGGTTGTTATGTAAAATAACTAAGCTACTACTTCTGGAAGTTAGAGCATTACCTGGCATGTGGTAAGTGTTTAAGAATTACTAGCATCACCTGCGGGAAGCCCTCCAAGACATTCTTCCCTCCGCCCCTAGGCTTTGTGCTTCCATAAGATCCTGAGGATGCTTTTATCAGAGTGTTCATATATTTTAAACATATAGTACTTATATATTTTAAAAACTTGCTGGGCACGGTGGCTCATGCCTGTAATCCTAGAATTTTGGGGGGCTGAGGCGGGCAGATCACCTGAGGTCAGGAGTTCGAGACCAGCCTGCCAACATGGCAAAACCTTGTCTCTACTAAAAATACAAAAATTAGCCAGGCATGGTGGTGCATGCCTGTAATCCCAGCTACTCTGGAGTCTGAGGCAGGCGAGTCGTTTGAACCCAGGAGGCAGAGGGTTGCAATGAGCCGAGATTGTGCCACTGCACTCCAGCCTGGGTGACAGAGTGAGACTCCTTCTCAAAAATAAATAAATAAATAAATAAAAATAAAAAACTAGAAAATATTCACTATGCAGGAAAATACAGACAATGTAATGAATGGTCATGTCTCTTTCATTTCACTCTTCAAATCTTATCATTTTGTTGTATTTGATTCAGATTTTTTAAGAAGAGTTGAAACATTACTGTAAAGCTGCGGCTCCTTGTGTGTCAATCTCCAATCCTATTTCCTTCTGTCACTCTCCAGATGCGGCCACTATTCTGATTTTAATGTTTGCTATTCCCTTGCAAACGTTTATACTTTATCCATAAACAATTGTAATAATTTTGCATATAGTAAAACTTTATATAAATGATATCATACTACAAATATCCAGCAATTTCCTTTCTTGGTCAAGGTTTTATCTTTGAGATTTATTCATGTAGAATTATGTACTCTGTATTTTTGTAGCTGCCATTTACCATGTTAAGGAAGATCCCTACTATTTCTAGTTTGCTGAGTCTGCCATAGGTGGATATTGCTTTTTCTGCATCTATTATCATGTAGTTTTTCTTTATTCTGTTAATAGGGTGGATTACAGTCTTTGATTTTTTTCAATGATGAATCACCTTGCATTCTTTGTATTAATCCCACTTGGTTGTGAGCTATTATCCTTTTCGTATACTACCGGATTTGATTTGTCAATATTTTGTTTAATTTTCTTTTATTTTATTGTGCTGTGTCTGGTTTGAGTATCAGGATAATGCTGGTCACATAAAAGGAGTTGGGAATGTTCCTTTTTCTCTATTTTTTGAAAGATTATGTACAATTAACATTATTTTTCCTTTAATGTTTGGTGCAGTTCACCAGTGAAACTACTTGGGCCCAAACTTTCCTTCATTGGAAGGTCTTTAACTATAAACTCAATTTCTTTAGTAAATACAGGACTATGTAGGTCATATATCTCTTCATGAGTGAGTTTTGGTAGTTTGTGTATTTTAAGAAAATGGACCATTTTATCTAAGCTGTCAAATTTATGAGTCATTTATAGTATGTCAATTATCCTTTAAAATCTGTGAGTTCTGTGGTGATAGCCTCTTTTTTTGTTCCAGATACTGGTAAATTACATCTTTTCTCTTTTTATCTTGCGCTTTCTTCATTCCTAAAGTCCAAGTATTTTTGTTGCTTTTATCATTTCCTCTCCACCTGAAGAACTTCCTTTAGCATTTATTTTAGAGCAGGTCTACTAGTAGCACATTTTGTTGGTTTTCCTTTATCTGAAAATATTTTGTCTTTGCTCCTGAAGGACATTTTCACTAGATACAGAATTCTGGGTTTGCAGCTCTTTTCTCATAGGCCTTTAAAAATGTTGTTCCACTGTTTTCTGGTCTCCATGGTTTCTGATGAGAAATATGCAGTCATTGTTCCCCAATGTTTTCTGGTTTCTTTCAAGATGTTTTTCATTGTATTCGGTTTCATCATGTGTCTTGGTGTATTTTACTTTGAATTTATCTTGTTTGGGGTTTCTTGAGCTTTTTAAAACTGTAAATCTATGGCCTTCATCAAATCTGAGATCTGAAGTGATTTTCCATCATTTTAAGCCAATCATGAAATTTCACAGTGATTTCTGGGGTGGGAGCAGAAGGAAGACAATGTTAAATATCATCAGGGCTGTGGCCCAGTCAGCCTGTGGAGGTGCAGGCAAGGTGGGCCCTCACTGGGACAGCTGGAGGAGCACAGACTGCCCTGCCAGCAGGTAGGTGATGTTATGAGAGCGTGAGAGCTGGTATATGATGTCCTCCGCAGCTTACAGCTTGTGCAGCTCAATCAGGCCATCTGGGGGCCAGTGAGTTGACAATCAGCTTAGCTGCCTTGGGCTCACCCTCAGCAGAGATGACGGCTGCCTTTTCCTGCTGCTCAGCCTTTTCCACCATAAATCTGGCCCTGTCTGCTTCCTGCTGAGCCGCCTGTTTGGCTTCCACCGCTTCTGTGAACTCCTTCCCGAAGGTCAGATATGTTAAGGACACGTCATCTAGGATGAGCCCAAAGGTGGCTGTTCACTCCATAAGGTCGTTGCTCATCTGCTTGGAGACCAGCTCTCTCTGGGTGATTAGTTCTCCAGCATCACAGCGAACCACCACTAACTTGAGTATCTTGGTCATGATGGACAGCAGCACGTGCTCATCATAGTCCTCTCCAGTGCTGGTGAAGATGTGAGGAAACTGGCTAGTGACGGGCTGGAAGGGGATGCGCAGTGTGATGTTGACATTCTGTAAATCTTTGCTACCAGTGATGACTGGCACATTACATGGTCGAGAATGGTAGTCAAAGATAATTGGTTTCTGTACCCATAGGATGAGAAAGTGAGTCCCTTCCCCCACCACAATGTCCTGTACTCCATGGAATCGGTCAAAGATGACAGCTCTGTGCCCAGCATCCACATTATATAAGGCAGAGTTCACCACACCTCCTGCAACAGCTAAGGCCAGGCCAAACTTGCCTACAGACTCAAACACTTTGACAGCCATGTTTTCTTCTGCTGGACCACTCATGCCTGCTTCCACTCTGACCTCCACATGAATTCCCCCGAATCTGAGAAGTTTTAGCCATGATTTCTTCAAATATTTTTCCAATACTAATCTCTTTCTTCTCTTTTCTATCATTCTGTCTTTTCACTCCAATGACATGAATGTTACATCTTTTGATATTAGTCCACTTGTCCCTGAGACTGTTTATTGGTTTTCGGTTGCTTTTCTGTGTTTTTCAGATTAGACAGCTTCCGTTGATCTGTCTCAGTGGTCAGAAAACCTTGGTTCACAGGACAAATCTAGCTTGCCTGTTCATTAAATAAAGATTTGTTGAAACAGCTATTTCCATTAATTTACATACCATCTACGGCTGTTTCCATGCTATAATTGCAGAGCTGAGGAGTTACAACATAGTTTGTGGTCATTCAATTCTGAAATATTTACTATCTGTAATATAGTAAATATTTACAGGAAAAGATGGCCAGACTAATTCCTCATCTTCAAGTTCACTGACTCTATCTCCATTATGTTACCGATCTCCTTCAGTGAATTATTTTATTTCTATCATTGTATTTTTTCATTATAAAATTTTCATTTTTTTAATAGCTTCTATTTTCTTTGCTGAAAATGCCCATCTTTTCATTTGTTTCACTATTCACTAATGTTCTCTCCCAATTCATGAAGCTTAATTATAATTGTGTGCGTGCATGTGTGTGTGTGTGGTGTGTGTGTGTGTATAATAGTTTCTTAAAGTCTTTGTTTATTCCACCATCAGCATCTGGGTCAATTTGGTGTTGGTGTCTGTTGATTGGTTGGTTGTCTTTTTTCTTTGAGAGTTGATGAGATTTTCTTGATTTTTTGTTATTTGTGTATTGACTAATTTTGAATTATATCTTAGACATTGAATTATGTTATAATTCTCTGGGTCCTGTTAAGATTCTTTGAAGAGGCTGGGTGTGGTGGCTTGCCTGTAATCTCAGCACTTTGGGAGGCCAAGATGGGTGGGTCAGTTGAGCCCAGGAGTTTGAGACCAGCCTGGGAAACATGGCAAAACCCTGTCTTTACAAAAAATACAAAAAATTTATCAGGCATAGTGGTGTGTACCTTTTGTCCCAGCTATTTGGGAGGCTAAGATGGGAGAAGCACCTGAGCCTAGGAAAGTTGAGGCTGGAGTGAGCTGTGATCATTCCATTGCACTCCAGTGTGAGTGTTGCAGTGAGACTCTGTCTCAAAAAAAAAAAAAAGATTCTCTGAAGAATGTTGATTTTTTTTTAAAAGCAATTAAAAGAGTTAGGCTCATACCACAACTCCCAACTTACCTTTTGTGGACTGAGATTCTAATGCTAGCTTCATTTTCAAAGCCTTTGCAGTGCTATTAGGGTATGCCCCATGTGGACACTATCCAGGGGCTGGTCTGGGACCTAGGAAATGGTCCACATTGTAGTTCAGTCTCAAAGCCTTCATTATACTGTTTTGGGTCAGTTCCTTGTACATGAATCCTGGGAGTGAGCACAGGATTTCATACCCAGATTTAATAGATCATTTTTTCCAGCTCCCTCTTCACTATGATTTCCCCACTCTTCCATATGCAGGTTTGTATTGTCCTGGTGTGCTGGATAGAAAGCCAGGGTTTGAGCCTCCTGTGCTGTCAGACATTTTTCACAACTCTGTCCACTTTGAGAATGCAGCAGTTAGAAAAAGGAGGAACAAAATGATGGAGAACCCTTCATAGTCTTTAGACCACAGGAGTCTCTTTTCCCAGTTCTTTTGGTCAGAGGGAAGAATTTTCTCTTACACTTTTTATTGCATAAGAAACCACTGTTGCCACCACCACTGCAGGAGTATAGTTCATGACTAAGGCTGGCTTTAGCACCAAGCTAGGAGAATAAAAAGAATAAAATGAAATGGAACTACCCCTACAGTCTTTGTCCTGAAGGGCCCACCCTTCCAGTCTTCCAGCCAGAAAGAGATAGTTCGTCTTGATGTTTTTACTGTCCATGTTTACTGCGCAGTTCAGAGATCCAGGCTGCCTTAGGGTTTAAGCTAGGAGATACAGCAGGGGGAGAAAACCTCAGGAAACTTAACCCTCCAGTGATGGTTGACTTTATGTGTCAATTTAACTGGGCATTGGGGTACCCAAACATTTGATCAAACATTATTTTGGGTGTGTCTACAAGGTTTTTTGTGAATGAGATTAATATTTAGATCGATAGACTGAGTACGCAGATGGCCCTCCCCAGCGTGTATGGGTATCATCTAAACATCAGTTGAAGTCCTGAATAGAACCAAAAGACTGACCTTCCCATGTGTAAGAGGGAGCGCTTCCTGCCTGACTGACTTTGAGCTGGGACATTGTTTTTTTTCCTTCCTTCAGACTTGAAGCATCAGCTCTTCCTAGGTCTTGAGGCAGCCAGCTTGTAGACTGGTTCTATACCAGTGGCTCTCCTGGTTCTCAGACCTTCAGATTCAGAATGGAACTACACCACCAGCTGTCCTAGGCCTCCAGCTTGCTGACTGAAGATCTTGAGACATTTCAGCCTCTATAATCATATGATCCAATTTCTTACAGTAAATCTCTCTCGATATATATATATATATAGATCTATATATATAGATACATATCTATAGATAGATATATCTCTGTGTGTATATATGTACATATATCTTTATGTGTGTGCATATATATACACACACAGAGAAAACAATACGTGTATATATACATCCTATTGGTTTTCTCTTGAGAATGCTGACTAATAACACCCCTGTATCAGTTGTGCTTTTAGTTTTTATTTCCCTTCCCAACCCACCTGTTATTGTTTACTTGTCAGAGTCCTCAGATAGTTCCTTACATATTCTCTCCAGGCTCTTTAGTAGTCAAAAGTAAGAGAAACAGATTAGAGTGTGCTCATTCCATTTTAACTAAAACCAGAATGTCCCAGCTCACTTATTTTTAACTGTTATAAGTATTACATGAGATGAATATACTACGATGCATTTCTCCATTGATAAGCACTTGGGTTTTGTCCGCATATTCTCTGTGAATATGTGCAGAGCTTATCCAGAATATATACTTAAATGTGAAATTGCTGAGATACAGAGTATACCTATCATCAAATTTGCTGAACAATGCCCAAATGTTCTCCAAAGTGATGATGTAACAATTTAGACTTATACCAGCAATGTCTGAGTCTTCTCACTGTTTCATATGCTCATCAACTTTTGGTATTATTAGATTTTTAAGTATGTGCCAATATGATATATATGAAGTGATAGCTCAGTGTTTTATTTTTCTGATTACTAGTGATATTGGGCTTCTTTTCCAAAGTTTACTGCCCCTTTATATTTCTTCTTCTGGACTTATTTGTTTATATCAGTTTTCTTCTGTTAGACTTTTAAAAATCTTTTTCTTATTGATATTCTTAGTTAATACTTACATATAGTCTATTGTCTTTCATATATGTAGCAAATACTTTTCCCCATCTGTCTCTTGTCCTTCTCACTTTGTTTATCGTAGCTTTGGTCTATAGAAGCTTTTATGTTTTAGTGCCTGAAGACGGAATCGTTGTAAATACTTTCTTCTTTCTTACCCTCTACATTAAGTTAGTTTCCAAACCCTATTGATCTAGATTTCCAAACCCTGTCTCTGCCATCTAGGCCACATTAACTGCTTCTGCCCCAGTTCAGACCCTACTGTCTCTCTCCTGGACAATTACAATAGTTTCTTAATAGCTCCCTGATATCTGCTCTCACCTAGACACACAGTCTTTATGGGGCACTTTAAAACATGCAAATCCAGGTATTCTTCTGGGTTAAGACATTTTGTGGTTTTCCTTCACATAGAGGACAAAGTATAAGCTACTTCACATGGCAAACAACAACAAAACGCTCCACCAGGCTCTGCCCATTGGTGGTTCCCCAGCCCCATGGACTCCTGCTCACACCTGTGCTCCAGAAACATTGTGTTTCTTCTTTTTTCTTCAGAACACCAGGCATTTTCACACACTGACTTCTTAACTGACACCTTTATATTTAAAATAACCAGTGATGACTCCCTCTCTCCCTTGCCTCAAAGAAATATTTCCAAGGCTTCAAGGTGGGGTGGGAGGCTCTGGCACAGAATGAATAGCTGCTACGTACCAGACACCTCCACCTGTGTGATAGTCATATTTAATTCTCACAGCAACACTCTGAGTATAGACCACTGACCTCATTTTATAGACAAGGAGGCTGATGCTCAGAGATGTTAAGCAACTTACTAAAGACACATAGCTTGAAAGCAGCAAAACCAGAGACTGAACCCAAGTGTTTGGTGCTCTAGTGACTGATGCAGAGCCTTTCTGGCTCATAAGGACTGGATTTGAATCCTGGGTCTGCCTCTCCCTAGCTTTATGACCATGTGAAAGTCATTTCACCTCTCTGAGCCTCACTTTGCTCATTTGCAAAATAAGAAAATTGTACTTAATGGTCTGTAAGCTTCTTTTCCTCCTGGAGACATAGAATTCTCTGTAGTACCCACATGGTCCTACACATTCCTTCAGTACAGTGCTGCATGCTGAGAACAGTTGACTTTCTGATGATCCCAAGTCAGCAGAAACCTGATGATCTTCTCCCACCCCCTTTAAAGTTTTTACACCAGTTTCTGAACTAGCACAACAACTCCTGCCAAAAGTCTGCATGTCTAGGCTCATGCCTCGCTTATTGCATCTTTTCCTGGAGCCAAAAATCCACTAGAGAAAGGGAGACAATAAATGCAAACACAACATTCTCATGAAATTACATTAAATTCTGCTCACTCTCTTAGTGACCATGTGTAACCCTCTGCCCCACTTTGAGCCTTGATGTCCTCACATGTACAAAAATGAGGGTTGGTTTACAGTAGACTGAAGTCCAACCTTCTATGATACTAAGACATTAAAAACCATCTGTGGCAAGAATTTGCTAATGAAAGAGTGAATTATGAAATAAATCCCCAGTCTCCTAGGGAAAACCAAACCTCAGCATGTTCAGGCTGTCTCTTGGAATTCTCAGTTACTGTCTCAATTTCAAGGTGAGACTGCAGGAAAAATTTCCCAAAGAACAATGATTTAAAACTGAGGAAAGGAGGGAAGGAGAGGAGTAAAATGAAGTTCCATCTTACTGGATGGACATTTAAGATGGTGCATCTTAAGTCTGCAGAGATTTTGAGTCAAGTGATCTTAGGTTTAACTCCCCGTGCTGTTACTCACCAGCTGTGTAACCTTAGGTGTGTCACTTAACCTCTCTGGGCCAGTTTCATTATCTGTTAAGATGTAGGCTAATCCTTTTTATCACAATTACCTGTGAGGCTTACAGGAGATGGCATGTGAAAGTAGCGTTTATTACAATGTAGGCATTCAAAATTGCTCATTTATTTTCTTGTATATTTTCTATTTAAAGAAAATTAGGAACTGCCAAGAGAACACAAAGAAACTCAAGGCCAGATGTTTTCAGATGACACATCTATAAAAAACGTGCTCTGGCAGCATCCTGAATCACAGAATCCTAAAACTGAAAGTGACTCTAGCAATGATCAATTACAGAATGATTACACCAGCTTTACTATGCTGTATCCCCCGCCATTTGCCACTGCCTGAATACTGACACTGATGAGGAGGTCACTGCTTTCCAGAGTTCAGGAAGAGAGGTGGCTTGGGGCAAATCATTGGAACTTCAAATGTCAGACCCAATGAACCTTCCAATAATGAAGTCTCCCTCTGTCCTTGTTTATAATCTAACCATTGCTAAACTATTTGCAGTTTCTAACACACTCCTGTGTCATTCCACCAAGCTTTTGTCCTTGCTGTTCTTTCTCCTTGGATACCCTCTCCCTGCTTTGCCCTCTTCTTCATCCTTTAAGGTGGAGCTTAAACATAACCACCTCTGAGAAGTCCTCAATGGACTTCCTGCTCCAAGTTGGGTTAGGAGCTTCTCTGTACCCCTTAGGTCCTTTTATAGGGCATCCAATTAAAGTAAGTGATATTATCTCTTCACATATTGGTCTCTCTCACTAGACTGGGGTTGTTCAAAAGCAGGTGACTTTACTTCCACATGTCTATATCCCCAGCTTCTTGCACAAGGTCTAACTCAGTAACATAACTATAAACTCTCTGAGGAGCTGAGTCACCCAAAGGAGCAGGGAGGTCTGCATAGAGGAGGCAGTGGCTGTATTGCACGGGGAGGATCTGCCCAGCAAGTGAACTCAGATCTGGTCTCCGGAATGGGATGAAATCGAGAAGAAAGGCTTTTATTTCAAAAATTCTCTGGGAATGGTTCTTGTTTTATGTCTGTCTGCCTCCACCTGAATGCAAGGAAAAGCCAGTGGAGGGATCGAAACAGACTTTTCTGTTCTTCCCCCATAAACTATATCCAGCAAATGGGTGGAAGGCTTGGACACATGTCTCAACCACACTATGTTCCAAGAACAAGATAGTAACTGTTCTTCGGGTTTATTTGAACAGGACAATGGGGTGTAATGCCATCAAGTTGTAACCAAGTTATTCAATAATGTGGGAGTAGGAGGGGTAGACATTCCACCAGTCCAGATACTTGACATTGTGCTAGGTGTTTTCTACACATTAGGGCACAATACATCTGTGAGGATGAGGATGGTTGTCTATTTCATACATGTAGAAACTAACAGTCTAGAGGTTAAATAAGTTTAAACTAGTCCTACATGTAGGAGGAGACTGAGCCAGGTATAATTCCAAAATGTATGCTTTTTTGTTACAGTCCCATGACCAATATGCTAGAGATTATAAATTTCCTATAAATACTTGCTTTCCCCTTTGTGTTGCAATATGGAACTCCTATTCTTTACTGGGCAAATTGCCATCTGGAATAAAGCTACCTTTCCTAGCTCTCCTTATAGTTGGAGAAGTCACATGACAAAGTTCTGCTCAAGGGTGGTATAGTCAGAAGGGGCTAGTGGGGCTTCAGAGAAGGCTCCTCAAAAAGAATAGTGTAAGTGTCCTTTTGTTTCCTCCTGATTTCTCCTGCTGCTAAGCTAAAACCAGATGTGATGCATGGATCCCTGAAGCCATGTTGGACCTTGCAGAGACTTTGAGGATGGAAGCCATATGCTAGAGGTGTTCCTGATAAGCATAGAGCCTTCAACCAACTCTGGGACTTCAGACTTCTTTTGTACAATAGAGGAAATCCTCATGTGCTTAAACCTCTGTTTCAGAGACTGATAAAATACTTATGAAGTCTAGGCTGAACCACAAACTTACTGTGGAACTTCAGGCAAATTATTTAATCATTTTAGACCTTGATTTTTTAAACCTGGAAAATAAGTAAATTGAATTAGAGCAGCATTTTCAAAGGTTCTTTCTAAGGCTAAAGCAATAATTATAATAACTGGGCAACCAGCACTGCTGGGTCTAAAAAAACCACAGAATATCCAAGTCCTTTACTCAAGGATTTCCAAGGTAGTTAGGAAGACAAGCAGAACATTCATTCATTCATTATTCATTCATTCATCCATCTATTCATCCAATGTAGTGAATGCTGTGGAGTACTGCCCAGATGCCCAACTAAGATCATTCCCCTAATTGCCAGTAGTATTGGTAACTGACAGCTCACAGTTCTTCCTGTTCAAGATTTACCTTTGGTTGAAGGGTACTCCCCCAAGCAAAGCTTTGCCTGGTTTCTATGGGCAGTCCATATCCATCAGTGGATTGATGTCAAAGGTACAAGAACCTGGTCCCCTCACCTCAATTTGTGACAATTCAGAAGCGCCATCCAAACTGCAGAGCCTCTGACTGCTGCATCCTAGTTCAACTTCTCCCTCCATCTAATCCTACTTTACTTACTGCCTCATGGCTGGTGTTTCCGGAAGCACTCACCAGTAAACTTCCTGCATGCAAATATCTGCCTTACAGTCTGTTTCCCAAGGCACTGAACCTCAACCTAAGATGGTTGGTGCCAAGAGTTGCTCTACATTGGGATTTTGGAGCTGAATCACCTACCGTCTGGCTGGCAATTAAAATCCTATCTCTGGAGCAGGGAGAGTACTGATAGAACCTGGCATGCTGTAGCCTGACAAATGGGAGAATTTTCACTTTCAAGGAGCTGAGACGGGGTTATAGTAAAACGTAAGGCACCCACAGCTGTAATGTATCAGATATTCAAGAGCTAAGAAGGAAAGCACATTTATTAAGACTGTGGAATTAGATGCTGCTGCTGAGTGCTATCAGTGTATTGGAGAAAGTCGTGAAGGCTTGGAGTGATTATTCACTAATTTAAGACAAAGTGTGAAAGTCAGAGGGCCTCCTGGACAGCATATTCTTATCTCCTGCAGCTGGAGGGCAGGAAAAACTGAGAATCAGGCACATGACTTAATTACAAGGGTAGCAGAGTTTCAGTGCAAGTCTAATTTACCATCCTGACAGACGAAGGCCAGGGCCCTGGTCAGGAGGAGCAGGACCCTTAGATGTGGGCTAAGGATATCTGGGTTGAAGCCCTTGAGAACCTGAGAATGTTGACATTCCAGCTCTGCTTGTACCTCCTGGGCTGCAGAAGTGGCTCAGTCTTCCCAATTATGGGCCAACTCTTCCTCCTTGCTTGAAGATGACAGAGAGGACTCTGCCTGGAAGGTAGAACACTTCAGCTCCCCTTCCAGGCCAACAGACCAAAAACGAGGATCGAGTCACAATGTAATTCTGCCAGGGACTTGCTGGGCTTCCAGGAAAGAGACTAGACCCTGAAGGAGCTATAAGGCCTAGCCTACCTGCACCAGCAGGAGCCAGGAGTGTGTGTCTGGAATTGGATCCTGAGGATGCAAGATGGGTGACGTGGGGGTGGGGGGTGGTGATGGTGTAGACAGACAGTTGAATAATGGAGAATGTATTGATATGGGAGCCCTCAGTAGTGTTACACAGGATTTAACACATGGTACTCTGAGAGACAGTCTCAATATGCCACTAGATTGGGTGTGAGGATCTTTCAGGAGGTCATGCTAGGGGCCCACACTAACTGAAGTAGACAAACCAGGGGCAAGAAGGGAGGAAGAAATCAAAAGACTCAGAGAAGTGAGCATGCTGGGGTGGATCAACTACATAAAGCCAGAGAATCTGACTTAAGGCCCCCAGTAAATATGGCCTGAGCATTCCCAGTGGGGAAAGGCACTGTGATAGTGTCTTGGGACACTAGGATCAATCAGACACAGCCCTTGTCCTCATGGTACCTATAAACTGTGAGTATGAAGCAATGAGACTGATTTCTAAAAACAAAATCACTCAGAATACATGGATCCAAATGGGTGTGACTCTTGTAAGAAGTCCCTTTGGAAGACTCCAGACATCTCACTCATGTGGAGGAATCAGGGGAGGTGAAGTCACACAGACTCGGGTTTAAGGGTTGAAGTCTGGTTTTGATATAATTTCATTAGACCCGCAGTTTAAACCTATAAGGCCTTGGGAAACAAACTTCTCTGTGCTCAGATTTTCTCATCTGTAGAACTCAGATGATAATATCTGCTCTGGTGGGGTGGTATCCCATTTAAATTAAAGTAAGATCGCATAAACAAAATGCCTGGTCCATTAAACACGTTATAAACACCAAATAAAAGCTGGTTTCTTTTCCTTCTCTTATGATTCTGTCTACCACTCTGCCAACTCCCTTTTGTAAAGTGACATTTAAGTTTAGTCTAAGAGCCAAATAAGAAAATTCATCTTGCTTTTCCTTCCTTCTTTCCTTCCCTCCGTGTCTTCTTGCTCTGGTTTATTTAACAAACATGGACTAGAGAACCTATTATGAGCCAGTCCCTGTTTCCATCACTCACTTGTCCTCTTCGCCTGGCTCTGAAAGGGCTTTGACTAGTTTTACGTAATGTATGTAGACTTACAAGGTGAAGATTTGCCCCTCTAGGAGACACATGCCTTGGGTTCTGAAGCTGCAGGAAATGCTGGAGCCATAGCAGCTTCTCTGGAATAAGCCTTAGTCTTCACGATGTGATATGCTTGAGAAGTCTGCCCTCACTGGATATCTGACCTACATACCCGAAGTTCAATAGGAAAAGAGAGAAGTGACAATCCAGAACAAGAAATGCAAAGGTGCACTATCTCATGTGTCGTAATCTCATATTTCATTTGTCATTATTATAAATAATAAAAAAATACTTAGTGTTTACAGTGGGCCAGATGTAGACCCTGGACAAGCGATGAGGGAGACAAACCATAATGAGACACAGCTTCTGAGGGCTCCGAGTCCAGTGGTGAATGGCTCATAGGTAATTCTGCCACGTGCTAGGAGACTCAACCAAATATGCTGGAAGCAGATGCCTTTGCCCAGGGGTCAGAAGGCTTCACATAGGAGGCAACCCTTAGCCTGAGACTTAAGGATGAAATGGATGGAGTGAGGAGGATGGCATTTCAGGCAGAGGGAACAGCATGTCCCAGGCACAGTGGCCAGAGCAAGCAAGAAACATTTGGTTAACTACTAGTTGTCCATTATATGCTGGGAAACTGTAGGTGGGCTGGAGCACGGGAGAGGTCAGCAGGTCACACAGGGACTATGTACCCAAATTTTAGTGTTATCCTAGTTCAGGCCTTGGTGTCATCCTAGTTTAGCCTGTTGTCCAAGCATTATAATAACAGCATTGCCTTTCACCCTCGAAAGTATCCCCATTTGGGCAATCAATTGTAGAGTCACCTTGTTGAAAGCAGGAGAGACATATGCTCCAACCTGTATTGTAGGATACTTACTCTAGTTGCCAGGTGTACTAGCTTGGAATAAGACTAGAGGCTTGATGATGGCCTTTTAAGGCCCATTCAGCTGCAGCATTCTCTGATCTAGATAGTTTTTAGACCACTTTTGGAATGGCACAAAACTGTCTTTTACTAACGCATAAATGCCTAATGAGCCCGCAAATGTAGCAGAGTTAAGAGGAGGGTGCTATCTCTGTGACCTGAGATGCTCTGGGCAAGATTCCTGGAGAAGATGGGTCTGGACCTTGACTGTGAAGGATGGATAGGATTTACACAGTCAGAGAGGTATAAAGTGGACATAGTATGAGCTGAGGTGCAAAGGCAGGGATGATGACGGAGTGCAATGAGAATGCCTAAATGAAACAACTCTCACCTAAATGTCAGCAGCCATGTCTACCACCCAATAATAGAAGCAGCTTAAAAGCATTTCCTCTTTTGTTATTTCTCCAAACTTCCTCCACATCCCTGGGAAGTGTGGAGGAAGTGCGTTAACCTGTGTGTTCCCAGAGCACTTTGAGCCCAGCCCTAGAAGCCATTCCATATGAGCAGAGGGGCTCAGTGTAGAGTCTGCCTCCTTCTCCACTATAGGCTCCCAAGGGCAGCCCCAAGCATCCCCACAGCTTTGAGGCTTGGAACAGAGAAGACACACAATAATGTTGGCTGATCAATTGACCAGAGAGAAAACAAAGGCTCAGAAAGTTTGAGTGACTTGCCTAAGCCACACGTGGTGAACAGATGCTGGCACTGAACCTTGAGCCCAAGATTCTAGAACCCTGTTCTTGCCACTGAACCATGTGACCAACAGGTATTAATTAGTGCCCCAAACACAGACAGCATAGCTTTGCGAAGTGGCAAAGTTAGGAAGTGATTTTAACTACATAGGGTTTACATCTATCTCTCAGCCTCTCTTTCCAAAGGGATTCCTCGCTTTGCACATCCCTGGGTCTTTGCATGTCCTTCCACCCAGCATGACCTTCCCCTCCGTCTCTCTGTAAAATCTCACACATCCTTCAAGGGGCAGCTGGAGTGTACCTCCTCTGTGGTCGTCTTCCTGCTACCCTGACTGAGTGAGTAACCCCTCCTCTTTGCAGTCATAGCATCATGCTCAAACAGCAACTATCAGCATGAAATCTACATTGTACAGTGGGGCACTTACATAGTAGAACACACAGCAGAGTCTTCCTTCTATGTAACACTGTGACCACTGAAGACAAGGGACTCTATTTTATTTATCTTTGTATTCACAGCATCCAGAATAGCTCCTAGGTATTTGATGAATATTTGTTGAATGAATGAATGAATCTGCTTAGCCCTTATCCAGAATTCTTGCTGTGATCCTATCCTAATTGTACCCTTATCTAGTTTTCAGCTGGGTTCAGCCCATGGGAAGCCTTAGCAGGAGATCAGAGGCTGGGAGGAGAGGGGTGAGCCATTCATTCCTCTCTCTGACTTTCAAGCTTAGAGGGGAATGTGTTCATTTACTAGGGCTGCCATAACAAAATATCACAGGCTGGGTGCATAAACAACAGAAATTTATTTTCTCACAGCCCTGGAGGCTAGAAATCTGAGATCAAGATGTTGACAGGATTGGTTTATTCTGAGGCCTCTATCTTCTCTCTGTGTCCTCACATAGTCTTTCCTCTCTACATATCTGTGTCCACATTTCTTCTTCTTATAAGGACACCAGTCATGTTGGATTAGAGCCCACATTAATGACCTCATTTTAATTTAATTATCTTATGGAGACCTCATCTCCAAATACAGTCATATTATCAGGTACTGGGAGTTAGGGCTTCAACTTGTGAGTCTGGGAGGAACATGATTCAGCCCACAGCAGGTGCGAATGACTCCCTGCTATTGTGAGTTCCTGGGTGCCAGTCCCTAACTCTGCCTATACCTCTGTAATAGTGCCTTTATAAATTCTATTTAGCTTGAACCCTTTACAGGTATACTGGCTATTTTCTGGCAGGTTCTTGCAGATACAGATATTGACAGCTTTGGTGATAATAATCTACAACTACTAGTAAGTTTCTTGAGAAGAGGAGTTTAATGCCAGCTGTGGGAGAAATTCAAAGTCAAGTAATAGACCCTTCTCTCTCTCTCTCTCTGTGCCTCATTATTTTCATCTGCAAAATGGGATACTAACAACAGCCCCCCCCTTATAGAGTCTTGCCAGAGTCCACTGTGATAAAGGGTGGGACAGCTTTTCAAACTGGGAAAAACAGTAAGACTGAAGGTGTTTTGAGTCCACAGAGTAGATCCATTTTACAAGAAGCAAAGAACAGCTCTACAATTCTGGATTCCCGGGTTAGGAGCCTGAAGTTCAAAGCTGCAAGAATGGGGGGACCTCTTAAAGGACCAGGCGCTGCTGCTAACAACAGAGAGGGAGTGGAATGTGGGCCATAGCGTTTTTTCTGGTCTTCAGTCAAGAGGGCGTCTTGTCAGGATAAGTTCTAGGAACAAGGGAGGGTCTCTTTGTTCCTCCTTGGTAATAATGATGTAGTTCATGGATTTGCTGAGTATCTATGGAAAACAGTCCAGGCAGAGATCCTGGATATGTCTATTTATGATGATGTTGACATAGAGAGGACCAGTATGTTCATACAAAGGCCATGTTTCCTGTTTCTATAAACATCTTCAATGTGAGAAAAGACTTTGATGGGTCCGTAGGCACAAATTTATGGCTTGATCTGTGCGAATATAAATCAAGCATACATACCATCCCAAGGAAATTGTACAGATCATTGATTTAGGGTAATGAGGACCTGCAAGCAGGGTGGATTCCAAGGCAACTTATTTTTGCACATTGGTTAGTCTTCATCTCTGGGACCAGAAAGGGCCTATTTGGCCATGTAGTGCCGTAAAAGGGGTGCAAGCTCTGGCTTAGACAGTGTGGGCTCACTGCTAGCATGGGACCACATAATTTAATGCTTTAAGTCTTAGTTTTCTCCTCTGAGTTAATGGGGCTCCTTCAAGAGGCTGTTGGGGTGGGGGGTCAAATGGTGCTACTTAGTGATAAATGTCACTAAATTGCACTTAGCAGGTACTACTTTAGTGCTAGTTGATACTCCTTTTTTCTAAGATCCTGGGTTTGTTTTGTTGATGTCTTGGAATTTTAAATTGGTCTCCAAGTTGGCAGAAGCTGAGCCAGTCACAGGAGTGACCTCTAAAGGCAACCTGAAGCGCTTGAAATGTACTCGGAGATAATGAACATGACCCTAAGACCCCATCAGGAGCTCGTCTAACTGAGTGTGGAAGACCACAAACCCTTTCATTTGCACTATTTGCTTTGGACGCTGATTCTCCTAACTACCTTTTGAGAGGAGTAGGTGATTTACCTCTATTTTTAATAATAATTATAAAATAATAAAAATGGAATAATAATTTAGCATCACAGTAAGTCAAGTTGCAGTCTACAGTATTGTACTGTCTCTTGGGAATTAAAATGGTTCATGGGTTACTGGGAATCCTTGGCAGTTTCTAAGAAACAGAGTTGTTACAACCAACCCTCTACAATGTAGTCAGATTGAGTTACCTGCATCTTCCATGGGCCAATTGTTTCCCAGCCTATTCAACACTTACTCTACTTTAGAGCAGCAGAAAATATACATGATGTATCTCCTGTCACTTAGCCTTGGGGATTGTTGGTTTCATGGTTTCAGAAAATCTGACTTTGGCACCTAACTCTGCTACTCAGTCACCATGACACCACGTGCAATCATTTCCCCACTCTTGGCCTCAGTTTCTTCATCAGTAAAAATTCCTACCTGATTCAAAGGAGCATAAGAGAAGACCCATTGAGAAGATAAGTGTATGGTAGTTTGTAAACTGACTGTTGGGTCAAAGACAAGGATGCTTGCTTTTCCTCCCCAGACCTCAGCTTTGCCTTGTTTTAGTCAAAGTCACCAGCATCATCTATTTCCACTTAATTTCTTCACCCACCACATGCCATTCACCAGCAAACCCTACCAACTCTATTTCCTTAGATGTAGAGTGATTCTTTGTATTTGTAATATATTTACTTTGACATATTTTAACTTTTTATTTTAAAATTATTTGACTTATGGAAATGTTGCAACTCTTGTACAAAAAATTGTGTTGTACCATTCATCCAGATTTCCCAAATGTTAACGTTTTGCTGGATTTGCTTCCCCACCACCCCGTGTGTGTGTGCGTGTGTGTGTGTGTGTGTGTGTGTGTGTGTCTGTCTGTCTGTCTGTCTACCACTGGTCATTCAAGTTTTAGCTCAAATGTCTCCTCTTAAAGGTCATCTTCCTAAGCCCATGGTCCCACCCTATGGCACCATTCCAACTGTAGTACTTTACAGAACACTGAACTCCAGCTGATATTTTTCTTGGCTTTTTATTTACTGGTTACCTCCCTGCTTCCCCCACGAGGATGGAAGTCTTATTGAAGAATTGGCCTTGTGTCCCTTGCCTTATTCACTGCTGAATCCTCAGAGCCTAGAACAGAGCCTGCACAGAACTGGCAGTTAATCATTATTTTGCTGAATAAGTGAATTGGGGAACTGCTGTGTCTGTCCTGTACAGGATCTTAAGTGGCATGCAGCGTGTTCTCTGCAGTCAAGGTGTAAATGTCCTTTGGAGCCTATATTGGTTGCAACATTCACTTCCATCATGAAAATATTTGTCTGCTCTTACCCTAGGAGGGAATTACTTAACACACAGCTAACACTTGGGTGTAAAGTCTCCAAGAAAGAGAGAGAAAACTACAGAAACGTGGACACACATAGGAAGAGAGTATGGCAACTTAGTTGTTTGCATTTAGCTCTGGAGGTAGAATGCTTTGTTTGCATGCAGGTTTTCCCCTTACTACTGTGATTTTAGACAAATTACTTAAACACTCTGTGTCTTGGTCTCCTTATGTGTAAAATAGAGATAATAAAAAATCTTCTTCATAAACTTGTTGCATGATCAAATATATTAATATGTTTAAACTGCTTAGAGCCATGGCTGGCACATGGCAAGTGTTCAGTAAATGTCATCATGAAAAATAGTTACATAATTGAGAGCAGATGGTGCATACTGTCTTATAACCTTTTTTTAACTTGACAAAATATTCTAAATATTTCATATCAACAAGTATTCTTTTACCACATGGTTATTAAAGGCTAAAATTTTTCTGTCATATAGACGCACTATAAGTTTCCTGAGATATTTAAGTTGCTTCCAATTTTTTTTATTATCAACAATACTACATTGAATATCCTTATACATGTATCTTTTCACACATCAGCAACTATTTCTCCTTCTTGCATTCCTAGAAGTGGAATTGGTGGGTCAAAAGCTATGCATATTTCCTGACCTGAAATACAGATTCCAAGTGCCCAAGACAGGTTGTCCCAACAGAGGCATTTCCTCAGAGACCCAAGTCCAGAGGCGAGGGCGGTTCCTAATCTCAGCCATTTCCCTGTCACTCTCTGCCCCCGCGCCGGTCAGGCTGCAGCCAGTGTGTCCAGCTGAGGCCACCGCAGGTTCCAATAATCCTGTTTACTCGGCTCTGGGCAGGAACACAACCTGGATGTTCTCTCTCTAGGGGATATCAGGGACTTTTGCTTTGAACTTCATCCAAGAGACTAAAAACAACCACATCCACCACGTCTGCTGTTTCACCACTGGCCTCACCCCTGTTGCTTGACCCTGTTGCCTGGCTGTGTTTACAAAAGCATCTACACTTTTTAGACCCTTTTCAGTCATGGCCTTCCCACCCCTGTTACCCAGCAGAAAGCCTTCTCTTCTTTAAGACTTAGCTCAAGTGCCACCTCTTCCAGGAAGGCTGTTCCCCTTCGATCAGTGCTTCCCATTGTGGGGAAAGGAAACTCCTGGGTAGTGGAGCCAGATGCATCTGGGCAGAGCAGCAGCACACTCCCCTCCAGCTCTGTGCCCTTCTCCTTGGGTGTTTTCTTTCTAGCCTTAGCATCCTCTTCTAAACTCACAGATAAAATGACGACCCTAACACAAACCTCTCAGTGTCTTTGTAAAGTGGTGTCTTTAAGCTCCCAGTAAGATTGACACCAAGGCAGGTGATTTTTTAAAAAGGAATGGTGTCCTCATGTTCTCACTCATGAGTGGGAGCTGAACAATGAAAACACATGAACACAGGGAGGGGAGCAATACGCATTGGGGCCTGTGGGGGGTTTGGAGGAAGAAGAGCATCAGGATAAATAGCTAATGCATGAGGGGCTTAATGTCTAGGTGATGGGTTGATAGGTGCAGCAAACCACCGTGACACGTGTTTACCTATGCAACAAACCTGCACGTCCTGCACATGTATCCCAGAACTTAAAATAAAATAAAATAAAATAAAATAAAGGAATGGTGTTTTTGTGCTGTTGGCTTATATGTTTAGTTTTTGCTCTGCTTGGCAAGAATGTCCTTTCCAAACTCCCCAAGAGAAGGAGGACACTCTTGTCTTTCTGACGGTCTGAGCAATGCTTATATATCCTCTCCCCTATTATCCTGCTTAAAGAGAGATCCATTATTCTAGAAGGGGAAGGGTAGGCCAAGACTGGTGCTGAGGTTGAGAAGTTGGAATGGCCCGTATCTGGCAGGAATTCTCCAAGATGGCAAAATAAACTACAGTGGCTGCCGTTTTCAAAGATAGGGAGCTGCATCCTACTACCATACAGCATCCCAACCCAAGAGGGGCAGAACCTCTGGAAGAGCAAAAGAAAAAGCCAAAAGACTTCACATACAGAGTTGTGGTTCTAGCGGTTACAGGCAAAGCTACCACTAGTCTTTTTCTAGCTAGCAGGAGAGCTAGGAGAACTGTCCCCTTTAAATGGGGCACAGCACAGCACTGCAGGGGTAGACCTAGACTCTCCATTCTCATACAATCTCCCTTGGCTACAGACTTTTGAATATAGGACAGATACATTTTAATAAAGAGAATCTGTTATCCTAAAGAGAATTCTCTAGGTGAGCCAATGTATAAGAACTCAGGGTCACCATGTGTTATTATTACTTTGGATTTTTTTTGTTTTGTTTTGTTTTGTTTTTGTTTTTGTTTTTGAGACAAAGTCTCACTCTGTAGCCCAGGTTGGAGTGCAGTGGCATGATCTCAGCTCACCTCAACCTCCACCACCCGGGTTCAAGTGATTCTCCTGCTTCAGCCTCCCAAGTAGCTGGGACTATAGGCACACACTGCCACACCCGGCTAATTTTTGTATTTGTAGTAGAGATGAGGTTTCACTGTGTTGGCCAGGCTGGTCTTGAACTCCTGACCTCAGGTGATCCACCCACTTTGGCCTCCTATGGCTCTAAGCAGTTTAAACATTTTACACCCAAACTGCTGGGATTATAAGCATAAGCCACCACACCCAGCACGGATTTTTTTTTTTCCTTTTTATTGCTTAAAATTTTAATGTCTATCTCAGTGGCCAGGATATTGAAGCACATACAATTTGGAGAGCTTTCTTTCAGAAAACAATTACAAATACAAAATGCCTATGGTCACTCCAAGTTACCCAGCAGGAGGGGAAGTGTGATGGAGGCAATGTGGGAGTGGAAGGAGATGGCAATCTTCACTCTTAGAGACTAAAACATTACATTTTTGGCAAATTTTATAATAATATCTGACAGCAGGGACACATTGCTAGGGTCCCTCTCAAAAGAAGCCTGTGCAATGAAGGATTCAGAAGTATAAGCTTGTTAATGTCACCCTTGCAGTTGGGACATCTTTATGCTGAAGACTAAAGACAGACTCTTATCTTAAACTCCATTCCTTGTAAGTCCCCAGGATTTGGGGCAACCCCTACCCCATATAACAGATAGAATTTCCTACCAAATTGGGGGTGGAGGTGGCAAGCCAGATTTATTTGATGTAGAAAAACACACAAATATGACACTTTTGCACAAAAGCATCATAAAACATCTTAACTACTTCATGTTCAGGAAATACCTTTATTTTTAAAAGGCAATCAAACAACATATTGAAGAAAATCAATCATGGGTCTTAGTTTCCCCATCTCAAACATGGAGATGACGTCACCTACCCCATTGATTTGGTGTAAGAGTAAGATGAGCTAATACTTAGAAAGACCCTGGAGCAGGAGAAGGCATTATTTCCCAGGCATCTCCGTGATCCCTTGCCCTTGCCTGAGTTGGTACCAAGAAGACAGAGATAAATGGAACCAGCTCCTTTCTTCAAGGCACTTATGGTCCTATCCCTCTAGGCTACTAAAGGAATTTAACTGTGCACAACTGAGCTCTGCAAAGCAGAGGAGGGGACAGGCCAGTGAGTGTTAGCTCACAGACAAGAGAAGCTCACTTAGACTGAGGCCCGGAGAATTCTAAGAGCGTTGGCTGGCTTTGGGAGCAAACTTTGATACAGCAGTCTGTTGGAGTTCATCTCAGGGCTAGATCTGCCTGGCTGTGTGTTTTTTGTAAGGTAAATTGCTTATGTTCTGAGGGTCTGAGTTTCTACTGGGATTTGGTGAGAGTGTCAGAAGGACTGAGTTAAGCATCCAGCACAGAACAGGTGCTCAATAGGTGGATACATGTTCCATTATGTCCATTCCTACCCTGGTTGAGATCCTTTGGTAAAAATCATCCTCTAGTTCTCTGGGAAATCATTTCTGGATCCTCTTTGCTGCAAGAAGTCAATTTCAAAGTCCAAGCAGAGGGCTCAGGGTGCTTCCCCCCTGCACTTAATTCGGCTGAATTCTATTTAAATGAAGCATCTTCCTTCAAGGAGGAAATTCAAACCACTTCCTCTTATTAGAGAGTTTTTGCAAGGTCTACTTTTCTTAACGTCTGGCCAGATGGCCAGCTGTGAAGAGTCAGAATCCTTCGATTTAAGGGTGGTTTTGTGGCGCTTTCTCCTGGTTCCTGTGCTGACTCAGGCCAATGGGTCTGACCCCCAAAGCTCCAGTCTCCCATTCCGGAGCTCTTCCCCACCATCCTCCCTGTGGGTTTCTTGCCATTAGCACCCTCCAGACTGCCAGGCAGTCTGCTGCCAAGACAGCAGACCTCACTCCAGTGATTTCTGTTCAACCCCAGTTGTCTCTTGTCCCTCGACGCCTTTCCCCACTCCATCAGCTGTGTCTTTGTTGCAGCTGTCTCATGAGGGTGAGGGCCACCTTGATATCATGGCTGAGTATTAGACTGAGAATCAGAAAATCTCAGCTCTGCCAGGAACGTTTCCAGCCTCAGGGATGTCCCTAAGCTCCCATTTCATCATGTTCAGAATAAAAGGGGCTGGATCAGATTAACCCAAGGGGTCCCCCAGGAAACCGTCAATGCCCCCGCCCCCCATCCTACTGCTTTCTATTGAGGACCCTCCTGCCTGTTCATTGAAGCATCAAGGTTAAATTTTGGCATGTCTCTTTAAAGCATTCACTGAGAACCAGCTGTAAACCAGGCCTATGTGAGGCTTAAAGATACTTAAATGAATGACACAGTGCCTATTCTGAAGGAGCTCACAGAGAAAAGCATGAACTCTTGAAGATTATAAGAAAGATGATATGCTAGGAAGGAATACTTCAGAGGCCCCTCAAAGGTGTCGTCCCAGATGAAGAGCCACATTGAATCTTGAGGATCAGGTTGGTCTCTGTGCTCAAAGGAGGTAAGGGAAGGGTGTTCCAGGAGAAGAGAATAGCATGTGCAAAGATTGAACGTTGGTTCAGGATTTAGAATTAATTCACTGGGGCTGCCATGCAATGTTCACATGTGAGCAGCAGAAGGGCCCCAGAAAGAGGACAGAGCATATAGTAGGACCTGGGGCCTCCCACTGTAGAAAGAGAAACCTCTGTCTGGTGGTCATTTGTGGAAGTTTCCAGTGCAATCTGATGTCAAGGAGCTCACCAAATCCAGAAAGCAGAAACAATTTGTTGAGCCTGGGACTGGCTGGGGACTGTTAGTTTCACATCAGAATATCTGAGTAAGACTAGAAGAAAACAGTCTTAAAAGTAAGACAAATATTTAAAGTTTTAAGAGCTAAGCCTACAAATTAGGAAGAATGGGCAACTTGAATGTCAGATGTGTCCCTTTGTCCTCCCTAATTTAAAGCAGACTTTGTTTTCTGGTGGAAGATGGATTGAAATCCCCCTGCCTGCTCAATAATATGGAGACCTACTTCTGAAGAAACAGTGTTTTATGTCACAGGCAACCAAATTTAATAAGCTAACAGACGAGAAAAGAGTGATGTCAATATGGCTTTATCTGGGAATGCAAAGAAATAGATTGTTCATTTAGGCTGACGTTGTTCCAGTCTTAATTGTAGTAAAGGAGAAAATTGAAAATTTTCCATCTCTTGATCCTCTTTGCTAGGGGAAAAAGTGAAATTTTTCCGTCTCTTGATCCTCTTTGCTTTCCCCTACCCTAACCCTGATATATTCACTCCGAAAAATAAGCTCTTACTCAGCGAAAGAGATGAAGTTTCACTTCTCTTCACTCCATTCCTACTCAAGGTAGGAGGGAGCTGATATTTACTGATACCTGCTCTGTGCAGACCCTTTATTTACATTTACCTTTCATCATAAGACATGATCCTACAAGGAAATCAGTATTTTCTCCATTGTAAAGATGAGGTAACCAAGGCTCAAAGAGATTAGGTTAATTTGTTACAGTCACACAGCTCAGGTACATTTGAGTAGTATTCTTGTACGGTCAAGGCAACAGGAAAGTGGCTAGATTTGATTCTTTTCACTCAAGAGAGAATTGTTGAGTTGGGATTTTGATTCCCCTGTTTTTGCTGACACCAAAGCCCATGCTCTTTCCACCTGTTCCTCTGGATTCCTATAATCCGGAGATTTGCTTAATGGAGAGTGGCTGTGTATGTGTGGATAGAGAACTTTAAAGAAGTGGAACACAATAAGCTCTGTTTAACCATTCCTTCATTTTTTAACTTAACAAATAATTATTGGGCACCATGGTATGCCAGGTATTATTCTAGGCACTGAGAATACAGCAATGAATCAAACAGGCAAACCCCTGCCCTTGTGCAATTCACATTGTATGGGCAGAACTGTACAGTGGGTGTGAATAAGAACTCAGGAGGCAGATTCCTGGGATCATATCATAACTCTGCCACTTGTGAGCTGTGTGACTTTGGACATATTATCTACCCTCTCTGTGCCTTGGTGCCCTCGTCTATATAAAGGAGCAATAGTAGTATTCTCTTTTATAGCTGTTGTGAGGATTGAATGAGCTGATATTTGTAAAGCAGTTAAAGCACATGAGTTTTGTTAAATGAATAGTGGAGTTTCACAGGCAATAGCAAAGTAAATAAAATATATAGCATATCCCACAATATTAACTGTTGAAGATAAGAAATAAATCAGGGAATGGTGATAGGGTATGTTTGTGGGTTTACAATTTTAGATAGGGAGACCAGGGAAGATCACACTGAAAAGGCATCATATGAGCGAAGACTTGAAGGTCAATGAGCCAACAGAAGCTGTGTTTAACACTTTCATTGATTGTTCAGAAGGCACAGGATTTTGTGGCCCTGTGCCTGACTCTCGAATGTCAATTATCCACTTGGGAATATGATTAACAAATTGCATTCTTACATTGTGATGTGATATAAATTATCCATGGGTTTGTAAGATAGTCATCCTCTAAAGTATTCTCAGAGACCAGTGAAAAGGCTGTGTGCCTTCAAAATAAAGTCATTTCTGGAACATTCCTTTTAATAAGAACAAAATGACTGAAGCCATGGCCTACAAGGTGTACTCACAGTCCTTATCTCATAGATAAAGCTTGCCCCAGCTGGCTCCATGGCCTGTATGTTGTGTGCCTGTATTCTGCTCTTGAATTTCTCTCAAACCACATCTGGCTAAAATCCTTTGGTCTTGGGAGTGGAGGTGAGTACAAGGAAACTGTTGAGTTTAATTCTCTCTTGAGTAAAAGGAATCAAATCTAGCCACATTCCTGTTGCCCTGACCATGCGGGAATACTATTCAAATGTACCTTCTGGATGCCAGAATGCTTGAAGAGCAGTTTTGTTTAGATATATTCCCTTTATGGTCTCTGAAAATTATCTTTTATATGCTTCTGAGGCCCACAATTTAGGGATATGTTTAACAAATTGCAACCTTGTTATTATGGTGTGAAATAAGAACACTGGCCTGGTAGACTGGAGATAAGTCTTCAAGTCCTGGCTCTGCTGTTAACTCCCTCATGTCTGTATATGTCACAAATTCTGTCTCTGGCTCTAGCTTCTCTGTACACACAGTGAAGAGGTAAGGAGGAAGACACACACACACACACACATACACACACTGCTCTTTATTGCTTGTCTTCTCTTGGCCAGTCATATCACAAATATTATCTCATGTTAAAAATCACAACAATCCTAAGAAGTCAGTATTATTATTATTACACTTACAGGTATAATTTGTAAGTGGGAAGAGGCAGAAGAGTATTGTAACTCAGACCTGACTCTAGCTATTAAGCTGCAATTGCTTAAGCTTTTGCTGCAGACTGAATGTCTGTGTCCCTCCAAAATCCATGTGTTAAAACCTAACTCCAAGGTAACGGTATCAGGAGGTGGGGCCTTTGGGAGGTAGTTAGGTCATGAGGGCATGACCCTCATGAGGGAATAATCTTCATGAACGGGATTAGTGCCCTTATAAAAAATATCCCAGAGAGGTCCCTTATCCCTTCCACCATGTGAGGATACAGCAAGAAGATGACGGTCTGTAAACAAGGAAGTGGCCCTCACTAGACACTGAGTCTGCTGGCAACTTAGTCTTAAGACTTCCCAGCCTCCAGAACAGTGAGAAATCACTTTCTGTTGTTTATAAGCCACCCAGCCTATGGTATTTTTGTTGTAGCATCTGAACTAAGGCAGCTTGCTAAGCATCATTCCAAGACTGCAATTCCCTGATTTTAGAGACTGTAGGAACTATTCAGTCTGGCTTCCTAGGGAAGTCACTCCATCCTCTCAATTATTCAGTGTGAATTGTAGATAATCTCTCTTTTCCTCCAGTGCCTATGTCATGGGTTTTATTCCAGCTATGAAGACTCTCTGGCAAAGGGAAAACAGAATGACAGATTGGCATTCAAGTGACAGAAACTGTCCAGAGCAATTATCCATTTCATCATCTTGCCCCTGGAGGCAGACCAGACTAAACACAGCAACAGTGCTTTAAAGAAGGGTGAAAAGGCTTCGTAGAGCGACTCCATTGGCCTTGCAAGAAGCCTGAGTCTTCAGGGATCAGCCTTGTCCTCCGGAGTCAGCCTTGAGACTGTTCTCTGGAAATGCTTTTCCATGTCAGTGCATAGGGCAGACAGGTGATGTGGCTTCAGGAAGAAACACTAAGCCAGGAGTCAAGCGAGTTGGCCCTGTCCTGGAGCTCTCTCTGATTCTCCATGTGACTTTAGGCAAATTGAGTCCCACATTATTAGAAAGAAAAGGTGGTGTAGGGTAGCAGGCAGCTTAAAGTTTGGGAATGAAGCATCTAGGTTTAGATACTGGTTCTGCCACTTATCAAGGGGATGTGAGATTTGACCTTTTAGCCAAGCCACTTAGCATCTAAGCTGGAGTGCCTCAGCTCTAAACTTAAGTCTGGACTGGAAGACCAAGCATTAGGCTTTGCTGCTTACTAGCTGTGAGGCAGAGAGGCAGTGACTTAGCTTCTCTGGGCCTCAGCTTCCTCATCTATAAAATGCATAGCATAATAAAGGCTATTGTGAGAATTAAAGATCATGTATTCAAAATATCTCACAGAGTGTGGGCCCTCAGTACCTTCTAGGACCAACCCATTGTCCCTCTCCACTCAACATGGGTCAAACTGTCCAAGAAATGCTTCAGAACTCCACATCATTTAGAAAGTTGGTCTATCAGGAGCCAGACTACGTTCAGAGACTGGTTTGCAAATTCCATCTCTATGGGCTAACTCATTCAAGACTAGAAATGGAGGTGTACAGCTGGGTTCCATGCCCACACAGTGGGGTGTACAGAGTTCTATATCACTATGGACATTCCACAGAAGAAGTAGGTGTGGATATAACAGGGCAATTCAACAATGCTGAGGCCTAAATGGACAATGGGCCTTCCTATTTATAAAAGCAGAAATCAGGTCATTCTGAGTCCAGCAGTTGGGTGACTTCCTCCAGGTCAAGATCCCAAGTCTGGGCTTTGGCATACTCAAACAGAAAGAAAAGATGGGTTCCCTCCATTCCTTTCTGGTTTAATTTTATTTTCCTTTGTATACCTGACTCAAGCAGAGAAAAACACGAAGGCATTCAGAAGTTATGTCTATCATTGTTAACGTTTTCAGCTGAGACCCAGAGAGGTCAGAGAAGGAACAAATACTTACCAGATGCTCCCTTCCAACAAGGTAGGCCGATGACATGTGCTGGCAGTAAGGAAAGTAGACACTGTCCCTCCCCTCAGAAAGCGTCAACTCAAGGGCAAATCCAGGTGAATTGTATGGATGATTCTAACACATTCTTGTGTTGAGATGTTATTGTATCCAGTGGATTTATGTCAGGGCTTGCATTGGCTTCTCGTCTGCAGAGAGCAGAGCCCTTATCCAGGTGTCCAGCCATGCCTCAGCATGTCACAGGGGCTCTGATTAGCTGTTTGGGTGGGGTCCTATCAGGGTGCAAAGGAAGAAAAGGATCACTTACTCCTGGGGTCAGGAATTGCATGGATAATTGCATGCACCCTGATAAGACCCCACCTGAACAGCTAATCAGAGCCCCTGAGACACCCTGGAGCATGATTGGACAATTGGACGAGAGTCTGCTCTCCTTCTGCAGACAAGAAGCCAACGCAAGCCCTGATATAAATCCACTGGATACGAAAACACCTCAACACAAGAACGTATTAGAATCATCCTTGCAATTCACTAGCCTGGGGATAGTGAAACCAAAACCAGACAGGAACTCTGCCCTCAAAGAGCATCCACTCTAATGGAGAGAAAGAAAGACATCTGAATGAATGCCCATGGTAATTTAGTATAAATTAAGTGATATGGAAAAAAATAAAATGGGAATGAGAGTGAATGTTTGTTGGTTGTGGGGGAGACCTGCTTTCTCTAGAGTGTTTAGGGAAAGGCTCTCTGAAGAGGTGACACAGAGTGAGACCTGAGTGATGAGAAGCAGGCAAGCATGGGGAGATCTGGGGGATACTCTGCAGGCAGAAGGAACTGCAAAGGTCCTGGGATAGGCATCAGCTGGTGTGTTCAAGAGACAGAAATCAGGCCATCATGGCTAGAATGGAGGGAGCCATGGTGCATTTAGTAGAAGATCCAGAAGGGCCCATTCACACGCTTCAGAGAATGTAGCTTTTCCTGTGGGAAGACGATTTAAGGACAGAATGTGGAATAAGGCAGAGGTTTTACTGTCAGAGTTAGAAGCATTGCTTCCCTGGGAGAGTCAGCTTGATGCAAAGAGGATATCCCCCCTCTGCCTCTTCCCAATTGTGTGAACTTGGGCAAGTGACTTCATCTCTCTAGACCTCACCCTCCTCCTGCATACAGTGGAGATGATAATACCTGCCTCACAGACCAGAAGTGAGATTAGACAACAAGCACTGGCTCATCCCCTTCTCCTGCTAGATAGTTAATAATAATAATTTTAAAAAATCACCCTGGAGACCATGGGGCATCCAGCATGTTTTGAAGCTAGTCACTAGAAAAATTTTGACAATTTATTTCTTAACAAATAGATCATCATCTGTCCGTCTCAATGAATGGTATACTATTCGAGCAGTACCAGTACCTCTTCATGATCTGCACAGTTAAAACTACTGGGCTGCCCTCAGGTAATGTAGGTTCATCCAAGGACCACACTTTGAGTAGCAAGGATTTAGAGTCAAGGGGCTTCCACAGCACAGGCAGTATTGGATCCACCACCGAAAGCTTACAAATCAATAGCCTGTTTTTAGTAGTTTATTACTGAATTCATTAGATTAATAAATGTTCCTACAGTGCCTACTATGCACTAGCATCATTCTGGGAAGTAGGATTTCAGTAGCAAACATTGATCAGGGCTTATTCTCAAACAACACTTATCCCAGTAGCAGAGAGTCAATTAAACAAGCAATTAAGATCACCTAAGTGCAGGGTCTGGGGGTGTCCAGTGTGTTAGCTTGAGAGTGTCAGGGAAAATCTCCTAGATGAAATGACAGTGACATGGAGAGCTGGCCCTGAGGAGGTGTGCAGGCAGAGGGAACAGCATCACCAGGGGCCAAGGCCACCCAGCCAGTCAGAGGCACAACCCTGATTTAAATCAGATCTCTCTTATCCAAAGACTTGCTCTTGCTAGTATCTTCCATGCTGTATGAATCAAGTCTTGCAAAAGAGCAGCTGCCAGCTGTCCTTCCCCAGAGACGTCAGAGCAACCGCTCCGGACTGGAAAGATATCTGTTCTGAGCAGAGGTCTCAGCATCACCTGACAGGCATGGCCATTACGAAATTTGCCTCCACACCAGACATGTGGCACCACAAACACCATCCAGGCATTGCTTCAAACATCCTTCCTCCCAAAGACTCCTGACTGGGAAATGTGATTGCCCTCTGATTGCTGCTAATAATAGCCTTATTTTTTTTAAGCAACAATGAACCTTGAGACTTGGGTGATGGTAGCTGGTCACATCAGCTTGGGTGAAGTTCATTAGAAAGTAAAAGTCCTGTGACCTAGAAGTTTCCAGGACTCTTTAAGAGGGACTCTTCAAGTGAATACAGAAATTCACCTGAAACAAGGACCTTCTATGTGGCAGACAGTGTACACGCCTTATTTACATTAAGTAGACGTGACATAGACCTGGTATGAAACTTTGAATGCAGCTGTGTGACTTTGGGCAAGTCACTTAACATCTATCAATCTCAGTTTCCTCATCTATTAAATGGGAGATGGATTCCTACCTTACCTGTCTTGTGTGTGAGGATGTTCATAAAATGCTAAGCTCAGTGAGTGGCACATTGTCAGCACTCAGTAAGTGAGGATGGGAAATGGTCTCATTACAACCAGGAGAGGTAAGAAAAGATGAGGAGACAGATACAGAAAGGTTAAGCGATTTCTCTAGTCTCCAAAGCAGGTAAATGATAACTCAGATTTGAAGTCAAGTCTACCTTCAAACCCTAGTATCTTTCTTCAATTCTTCATGTTCTGTTTCCTTTAGAATTATCCCTTTGCCATTTGACTTTGCTGGGCCTCTGCCTAGAGTGGGCAAATGTGTCTCTCTGTGCAGTGATATTGGGCTTGACCATTGACTTGCCCTGGTCAAAGTTATGGGGATGGAAACAACAGCATGGCAGTTCTGGGGTGAGACCTCAAGAGGCTTGATCTGTTTCTACTTATCTCTTGCTTCTGCTCCTGTCTCGTGTCTCATTTACCACCATGAAAAGAGCAAGTCAGAGGTTCTTTCAGCCTGGCCCCCAGAATGAGACAAATGAAGCAGACTCAAACTGACCCAAAGCCCTGGTGGCCTGCACCTTGAACCTGAGGCATCCAGCCAACTCTCAGTGAGAAAAATAAATGCCTGTAGTTGTAAGCAACTGAGTTTGGTGTGGTTTGTTACCCAGTATGATTGTGGCAGTATCTGACTAATACACTGTCACAAAAGAGTACAGCCTAGCCAGGCCAGCACTGCAAGTATTTATTGAGTACCTGCTGTGTGTAATGGGAAGTAAAATGGAATTTAAAATTATTTCTACCCGTGAAGATGGTTTTATCTTTCTTCCTATCTCTTTTGCCAAACATTGTCATGACACAGAATGGAAAACCACAAATCTTTATTTTATTTTTAAAACTGAAATAAATGTTTATATGTATTTATATCGTTGAAGAGAAAAGCATAGCTTCATTAAAAGATATCTAGCAGTATTGAGGCACATATTTTCTAGGAACCCAGCAGTGGGTATTAGATTAGCCTACTGAGAATTTGTAAGAGTCAGCTAGTCCTTAAGGGGTGGGAAGGATTTAAAGAGGCTGGACACAGTCCTCCAGCCAAATCACACAGCTTTCACATTCAGGTTTATTTGCTGGGGTGGAGAAGAATCTGACAGGCCTGAGTTCAAATCTTCAGGCTGCCATTTTCTAGCTGTGGGATCTTGAGCAAGTCATCCATTTCTGACCTTCAGATGAGCTCCCACAGGTTTCTTCCCTGTACCTGGAAGGGCCCCCTCCAGACCTTTGTATGCCTGTAAAGTCCTACTTGACTCCGTCTCCCTCAAGAACTAAGGCTTCTCCCTCTTTTGTCCCAGCCACACCAGACTGAAATGATGTGGACCCAAGGGTCCTCTAGGATTCTTATCCATGCATGGATCTTTTTCTCTTTTTTCTTGGAGGAGAACCACAGCTTTATTAATAATACTTAAAAAAAAATGCCAGGCACGTTGGCTCACACCTGTAATCCCAGCACTTTGGGAAGCAGAAGGGGGGGGGTGGATCACAAGGTCAGGAGATCGAGACCATCCTAGCTAACATGGTGAAACCCCATCTCTAGTAAAAATACAAAAAAATTAGCTGGGCATGGTGGCGGGCGCCTGTAATCCCAGCTTCTCGGGAGGCTGAGGCAGGAGAATGGTGTGAACCCGAGAGGCGGAGCTTGTAGTGAGCCGAGATAGCACCACTGCACTCCAGCCTGGGCATCAGAGCGAGACTCTGTCTTCAAAAAAAAAAAAAAATTGTATACACATAGCAATGTATAATTCAAATATGACAAATATAAAAATTAGTTAATTCTATGTGGTAGAACAAATGAGAATTTGTCAAGTTGTCTGTGCTTTGGTTTTAATATTTTTGAAACTACATGTTTACTGTAAAATAAAGCCAACTATTATATCTGTTTAGAAAACAATATCCATCTTCCTCATTCTCTCACCTGATTATCACTCTTTTATGTTTGTTTGTTGTTTGCTTTAATTTTTAAAATTCTTTTTTATTTTTTAAGTTCTGGGGTACATGTGCAGGATGTGCAGGTTTGTTACATAACTAAATGTGTGTCATGGTGGTTTGCTGCACCTATCAACCCTTCACCTAGGTGTTAAGCCAAGCATGCATTAGCTCTTTTCTCTAATGCTCTCCCCACCCCCTCTCCCCCAACAGGCCCCAGTGTGTGTTGTTCCCCTCCCTGTATCCATATGTTCTTATTGTTCAGCTCCCACTTAGAGTGAGAACATGCATGTTTGGTTTTCTGTTCCTGTGTTAGTTGGCTGAAGATAATGGCTTCCAGTTTCATCCATGTCCCTGCAAAGGACATAATCTCATTCCTTTTTATGGCTGCATAGTATTTCATGGTGTATATGTACCATATTTTCTTTATCTAGTCTATCATTGATGGGCATTTGGGTGGACTTTTTTCTACAGTAGCCACTGAGCTAGCTCAGGATGGGGCCGCCCCTTTAGCAACCAGGATGCCCAGTGCCAAGCTCAGTGCCTGGCATGGAACAGACTGTCAGTAAATAGTTGCTGACTTGAACTAAACTGAATGGAATTGCTCCAAATATTCTCCAGGAATAAACTATTTTAAAGTACAGCTTTGACATTGTTTTTAAAAATGATCTTAGAGCTAAATACGTAATTTTAAAAAATACATGCTGAAAAACACATCCACACAAACAAACATGTGTGCAAACAAACATTTGCCAGACAGAACTCTAGGAGGCTTTTGCAGACTTGTCTGCCATTTAAGGCCTGTAATTTCCCTCTTGGCTGACACTGGCTTTGGCCTGGACCATGTTTCACAGACTCCTGGCAGGCAGCCTCGTTGGGCTTTGCTTAGCTTTTTTTTTTTTTTTTTTTTTCTTTCAGCACACTTGAAACTGAAGTGACAGGACTTTCTGAAACCTTCTGTCAGCTGTAGCTGCCATGCTTCATGTCACCTGCTTACCCCTCCCAGGTTCTGTGGCTTTATAAATGTGTCTAGAGGTCCAGGAACAAGGTAGTAAACAGTGGATTCCTTCTAGAAGGAGAAAAAGAGGGCTCAGGAGGCACCACCCAGTGTGGGGACTGCCTGTGACCCAGGCCAGGCCCCTACTCCCGCAGAGCAGATTAGATCTGATGGTCTGGCCTGCAGGCCAACTTTCCGCATAAAAAAGGTAGGGATACTGGAGAGGAAGTAAAGGCACATGAAAACAAAACCAAATGAACTCTGCTGTGCTGCTGACATAGGTAAAACTTGTATGAACCTAACTGCTGGAGGAAAGTGGGGGCAGCTGGTGTATTCTACGGAGTTCTAGTATGAGATGCAGCTCGTGTTTCTATGCCAGTTTCTACTGAGCAAGCTACCGCACTTCTCTGAGCCTCATTTCCTTATCCATGAACTGGATAATACCTACCTTGCAGGGCCAGTGTGAGGTTGAATGAATTCATGTTTGTGAGGAGCTAAGCGCTTTGTAGAACGTTAATAAATGGTGGTTTTGTGGTGGTAAAAGAGCCCCCAATCACAGAACTAGAAGAGCCCATTCGAGGGATCCAGTCCCCACTACTCCCCACACCACTTAAAGTGTAGCCTCCTCCACAGCTGCCTCTCCCAGCCCAGGCTCGTAGGCTCACCCAGGGAGCCTGCTGCTTCCTGGGGAAATTCTCACTACTAGAAAGCTTTTCCTTGGGCTGAATCAAAATTGACGTCTCTGCAGCTTTCACTTATTGGGGCTTCCCACTCAAGAACACCAAAAACAAGTCTATACCCTCCACCCCTCTGCAGTCTTCAGCATAGAGGACAGCTCTCAAGCCCTCTTTGAGGTGTCAACAGAAATCTTGAGGCTTTAGTTAGGTATATACATATACACATACAATATACATACATACATACATATATACATATATACATATGTACACATGCATATATATGTATATATAGTATGTGTGTATGTGCATGTATATATCTATATATGTATGTGTGTGTATCCCATACATACATATGAGGAAAGGGAGAGTATAAGGTATATTTATATACACTCATATTTAAGTGTGTAGACGCAACTACAAGGGCCTATATAGGCACATACACATGTACCTATCCAGGACTTGCAAGGTACAGGAGGGCTTCTTAGAGGAGGTGATGTTTAAACTGAGTAGGCAATGTAAAATACACGTGCAGTCCCACCGCTAATAGTGAGGAACCCGAGCCTCAGGCACATTCCCCTTTTGCTGTAGCAGTGGGTGACAATTGGCATCTACAAAGTGTGAAGCTAGATATAATTATTGACCATTTTTAGTTGTGTGTTATTATTCAAATTTACCTTTCTAGGCCCAGTTTCCTCAGTAGCTTTGGCCCATTCTTCTGACAGCATGTTTCTCGATTTGCCACTGTAATAGACAGGGAGACCTGGGTTTGAGTCACGCTCTGTCACTCACAAGATGGGTGGCCATTCCTCTGGGCCTTGGTTTCCACATTGTGAGATGAGAACCGTGGTGCCTACTGCCCAGGTTGATGGTGGATTGAACGAGGCATCTTTGGAAGGTGGCCCAGCACATGGCAGATGTTTGGCAGAAGCTTACTTTCTTTCCTAGTTTGACAAGATGATGCCGACTGATCTGGTATTAGACCTCCTCAATAGTTGATGATAGCATAATATGTTATACCTTCTGAGCCATTTGCGTTTGCCTAGAGAGTACCAGCCAGCTTAGTGATATGTCATTGCCCAGTAAGCTTGCAACCCTGGGAGTGAGTGAGACCTGAGGCCAAGAAACTCACCCTAGAGAGGAGGAGAGGGTCTCAGGGGCTGACTGCGATAGATGCTGCAACAAAGTTTGGGGCACACAAAGGGAGGGAGGAATTTCATTCAAAGTGGAGTGATTGGGGGAGGCTTCATGATGGAGATGGCAGATGTTTCTAATGGTGGCCATGCCATAATCTCAAATAGAAACTATTGCATCAGTCTCCTAAATATCTTCCCTGGGCTGCACTCACTCTCTAGAACCTGCTCTGCTCTTGAAAGATAAAATGATCTTTCTAAAATTACAGATCAGATAATGGCACTTCCCAGCCCCCAAATCTGCCATGGCTTGTCTTTGTTCTTGCAATAAAATCACAACCTCCCCACCCCCATGGCCCCTGAGGCCCTCTGTGATGGAGCCCTGCTTCCTCTGCAGCTCTGCAGTCAGAAAGGCAGGGCCTATGGGAGAAGTGCCCACATGGGACCTCTGCCTGTCTTCTTGGAAGGCACCAAGGTACCAGGGGGTGAGGAGAGGGGCAGACTTGTGTTCTGCTCTTGGCGAGGGTGGAGTGTCTCTGAGGTACTTTGCAGACCCTCCGTGGAAGCACTGATTAGAATCATGGCAAGAAACAAGTCTTACACAGAAGGGCTTAGTTGAAAAGCATTTAGTGACAGGATTGTGTTTAGAGGTGAGGGCAAGGTGAAGGAAGCCAGAAAGAGAAGTTGATGCACTCCCAATCTAGTAACAGTACCTCTGTATGGGGGAAGGGAAAGTGAAGGAATGTGTTCTGGGATGGCTGAGACAGCTGTAGCTAAGAAAGAGAACCTGCCCATCCCCGTCCTGGGAGTTACCACCATACTGGTCACAGCCAATGCAGGGACTGCAGCAAGAAAGGAGTTCAGGAAGGAGGGAGGCATAGACACCTGGCATCTCTCTCCTCTCAGCCTCCCGTCTCCCAACAAAGCTTCCCTTTGACCGAATCCAGCTAAAAGTTAGTGGATAAGGGAATCTGAGTGATGTATGATAGTTCTTAGGCATTAGCACTCTAGGGCTCAAGGCAGGCAAAGAAGGACAGTATAATGGATTGAATAGGAAGGACCACAAAAAAGAATTGGAAACACAGCAGGTGTCCAAGCATCCTGCAAGGAGAATAGGAATCACTAACCCTGAGTGGGTAAACTCTTCCCCAAGAAAGAGAATGCCATTTAAGGGGAGAAGTGAGCTTGGCTGACAGGCAACTTTCCCAGCCAGGCTGCAGTGTTCACATAGCATCCAGGTCCTGTGTTCAGTGCCTCTGCCAGAATATTCCACTCAGTCACAGATATCTCATACTTTGGCCCACACAGAGCTGTGGAGGGCAAAGGGGTTGTTCTCTAATGCTGGACCTTGCCCATTTTCCCCAGGACCAAGATGTGGGCAGGTGTTCTGGGTGCCACCACTAGAGAGGCAGAGATTATTCAGATCCAATAATAAAATTGTGAGAACGGTAACAGTGGTAACAATAATACAGGATATTATTGTTATCACTATAACAATCACATGAATTAAGCTTTTCCTATGTGCCCAGGACTGTGTTCATTCTATTAAGTTATGCACTCTTCTCCCAAACCCTAGGAAGTGGTGGCTATTATTCATCCTATTTAAAAGATGAGAGTAAGGCCCAGAGTGGGTGAGTAGCTTGCCGAGACCTCTCAGACTGGATGGAGAAGTCAAACCCAGGTCTGCTGCCTGCAAAGGTAGGCTCTTAGCCACCACGCCAGACTGTCCTCAAAGACACCTGGAGCCCATAGACATATGAGAGAGAAGCAGAATTCCTGCCTATGGCTTATGCAATTTTCATGGTCAAATGACCAAAGCTTGCCTCTGCAGAGTGGTCTTGCAACACTGACCCTGCACATTTGACTTTCCAGCCGTGCTAATCTCTGTGGTATGCAGTGCATGCTCAGCTTTCTCTCACCCCTGGGCCTTTGCACAGGCTGTTCCCTTGGTTGAGGACATTGCTTTCCCTCTTAACCCTCTCATGGCTTGACTAGCTCCACTGAGATTTGCTATCACTTGCTCCACAAAGCCCTGCTGGACATCCCAAGTTCTGGATAGGGGCTCCAGTCCTGGATAGGGGCTTCTCTTGGGAGCCCTCACAGCCCCTTACAATGCTCCACCACAGGACTCAGCCTCTGCAAGCCCTGTAAAGGCCAAGACACGCCTGTTTTGCTTACCCCTAGAGCCCAGCACAGGACCTGGCACCTAACAGAGACCTGATAAACAGGTGGAGAAGGCAGTTGGATGCTGGCTCAGACCCGGCCACCCAGAGCCTGGCACACACCATGGCCCACACACTGCAAACCACACCTGGTAGTACAGGAAGGAGGAGGAGGGGAGCAAACAGCAGCCAGGATCTGGAGGAGGGGCTCCCAGAGCAGGAGCTGCTGAGCTGAGATCCACACATAGGAAGTCTTTTGATGGGCATAATAGAAAGGAAAAAGTATTCCAGGCAGAAGGAAGTGCATGTGCAAAGGCCTGGAAGAATGAAGATGCATAGCAAGTTACAAGGAGGGGTCATGGGAGATGAAACCTGGAAAGGAGACGGGGCTGGGTGAGGGAAGTCCAGTTGGGGGAACAGGGGACCAAATTATGTGGTGAAGAGCATATGCTTGGGTTTGTATTTATTTATTTATTTATTTATTTATTTATTTATTTATTTTATCATACTTTAAGTTCTAGGGTACATGTGCACAACATGCAGGTTTGTTACATATGTATACACATGCCATGTTAGTGTGCTGCACCCATTAACTCATCATTTACATTAGGTATTTCCTCTAATGCTATGCCCCCCATCCCCCCAACCCATGACATGTCCTGGTGTGTGATGTTCCCCACCCTGTGTCCAAGTGTTCTCACCGTTCAATTTCCACCTATGAGTGAGAACATGCAGTGTTTGGTTTTCTGTCCTTGCAATAGTTTGCTCAAAATGATGGTTTCTAACTTCATCCGTGTCCCTACAAAGGATATGAACTCATCCTTTTTTATGGCTGCATAGCATTCCATGGTGTATATGTGCCACGTTTTCTTAATCCAGTCTATCATTGATGGACATTTGGGGTGCTTCCAAGTCTTTGCTATTGTGAATAGTGCCGTAATAAACATACGTGTGCATGTGTTTTTATAGTAGCATGATTTATAACCCTTTGGGTATATACCTAGTAATGGGATCGCTGGGTCAAATGGTATTTCTAGTTCTAGATCCTTGAGGAATTGACACACTGAATGGTATTGCCTAGGTTTTCTTCTAGGATTTTTATGGTTTTAGGTCTAACATTTAAGTCTTCAATCCATCTTGAATTAATTTTTGTGTAAGATGTAAGGAAGGGATCCAGTTTCAGCTTTCTACATATGGCTAGCCAGTTTTCCCAGCACCATTTATTAAATAGGGAATCCTTTCCCCATTTCTTGTTTTTGTCAGGTTTGTCAAAGATCAAATGGTTGTAGATG
>NW_012101365.1:8774500-8782425 GCF_000951045.1 Mandrillus leucophaeus | reverse complement strand
TTCCTAATTGAATACCCTTTACTTCTTTCTCCTGTCTGATTTCCCTGGCCAGAACTCCCAAAACTATGTTGAATACGAGTGGCGAGAGAGGGCATCCCTGTCTTATGCCAGTTTTCAAAGGGAATGCTTCCAGTTTTTGCCCATTCAGTATGATATTGACTGTGGGTTTGTCATAAATAGCTCTTATTGTTTTGAGATGCATCCCATCAATACCTAGTTTATTGAGAGTTTTTAGCATGAAGGACTGTTGAATTTTGTCAAAGGCCTTTTCTGCACCTATTGAGATAATCACATGGTTTTTGTCTTTGGTTCTGTTTATATGCTGGATTATGTTTATTGATTTGCATATGTTGAACCAGCCTTGCATTCCAGGGATGAAGCCAACTTGATCGTGGTGTAAAAGCTTTTTGATGTGCTGCTGGATTCCGTTTGCCAGTATTTTATTCAGGATTGTTGCATCGATGTTCATCAGGGATATTGGTCTAAAATTCTCTTTTTTTGTTGTGTCTCTGCCAGACTTTGGTATCGGGATGATGTTGGCCTCATAAAATGAGTTAGGGAGGATTCCCTCTCTTTCTATTGATTGGAATAATTTCAGAAGGAATGGTACCAGCTCCCTTTTGTACCTCTGGTAGAATTTGGCCATGAATCCGTCTGGTCCTATACTTTTTTTGGTCGGTAGGCTATTAATTATTGCCTCAATTTCAGAGCCTGTTATTGATCTATTCAGGAATTCAACTTCTTCCTGGTTCAGTCTTGAGAGGGTGTATATGTCCAGAAATTAATCCATTTCTTCTAGATTTTCCAGTTTATTTGCGTAGAGGTGTTTATAGTATTCTCTGGTAGTAGTTTGTATTTCTGTGGGATCAGTGGTGATATCCCCTTTATCATTTTTTATTACATCTATTTGATTCTTCTCTCTTTTCTTCTTTAATAGTCTTGCTAGCAGTCTCTCTATTTTGTTGATCTTTTTGAAAAACCAGCTCCTGGATTCATTTATTTTTTTAAAGGGTTTTTTTGTGTCTCTATCTCCAGCTCTGCTCTGATCTTAGTTATTTCTTGCCTCTGCTAGCTTTTGAATGTGTTTGCCCTTGCTTCTCTAGTTCTTTTAATTGTGACATTAGGGTGTTGATTTTAGATCTTTCTTGCTTTCTCTTGTGGGCATTTAGTGCTATAAATTTCCCTCTATACACTGCTTTAAATGTGTCCCAGAGATTCTGGTATCTTGTGTCTTTTTTCTCATTGGTTTCAAAGAAAGTCTTTATTTCTACCTTCATTTTGTTATTTATCTATTAGTCATTCAGGAGCAGGTTGTTCAGTTTCCATGTAGTTGTGCAGTTTTGAGTGAGTTTGTTAATCCTGAGTTCTAATTTGACTGCACTGTGGTCTCAGAGACAGTTTGTTATAATTTCTGTTCTTTTACAATTGCTGCAGAGTGCTTTACTTCCAACTATGTGGTTGATTTTGGAATAAATGCAATGTGGTGCTGAGAAGAATGTATATGCTGTTGATTTGGGGTGGAGAGTTCTGTAGATGTCTATTAGGTCTGCTTGGTGCAGAGCTGAGTTCAAGTCCTGGATATCTTTGTTAACTTTCTGTTTCATTGATCTGTGTAATGTTGACAGTGGGGTGTTAAGGTTTCCCACTATTATTGTATGGGAGTATAAGTCTCTTTGTAGGTCTCTAAGGACTTGCTTTATGAATCTGGGTGCTCCTGTATTTGGTGCATATATATTTAGGATAGTTAGCTCTTCTTGTTGAATTGATCCCTTTCCCATTATGTAATGGCCGTCTTTGTCTCTTTTGATCTTTGTTGTTTAAAGTCTGTTTTATCAGAGACTAGGATTGCAACCTCTGCTATTTTTTCTGTTTTCCATTTGCTTGGTAGATCTTTCCCCATCCCTTTATTTTGAGCCTATGTGTGTCTCCGCATATGAGATGGGTCTCCTGAGCGCAGCACACTGATAGCTCTTGACTCTTTATCCAATTTGCCAGTCTGTGTCTTTTAATTGGAGCATTTAGTCCATTTACATTTAAGGTTAAGATTGTTATGTGTGACTTTGATCCTGTCATTATGATGTTATCTGGTTATTTCGCTCATTAGTTGATGCAGTTTCTTCCTAGCATCAACGGTCTTTACAATTTGGCATGTTTTTGCAGTGGCTGGTACCTGTTGTTCCTTTCCATGTTTAGTGCTTCCTTCAAAAGCTATTGTAAGGCAGGCCTGGTGGTGACAAAATCTCTAAGCATTTGCTTGTCTGTAAAGGATTTTATTTCTTCTTCACTTATGAAGCTTAGTTTGGTTGGATATGAAATTCTGGGTTGAAAATTCTTTTCTTTAAGAATGTTGAATATTGGCCCCCACTCTCTTCTGGCTTGTAGAGTTTCTGGTGAGAGATCCACTGTTAGTCTGATGGACTTCCCTTTGTGGGTAACCCAACCTTTCTCTCTGGCTGCCCTTAACATTTTTTCCTTCATTTCAACCTTGGTGAATCTGACAATTATGTGTCTTGGGGTTGCTCTTCTCGACGAGTATCTTTATGGCATCCTCTGTGTTTCCTGAATTTGGATGTTGGCCTGCCTTGCTAGGTTGGGGAAGTTCTCCTAGATAATATCCTGAAGAGTGTTTCCAACTTGGTTCCATTCTCCCTGTCACTTTCAGGTACACCAATTGAACGTAAATTTGGTCTTTTCCCACAGTCCCCTGTTTCTTGGAGACTTTGTTTGTCTCCTTTTACTCTTTTTTCTCTAAACTTCTCTTCTCACTTCATTTCATTCATTTGATCTTCAATCACTGATACCCTTTCTTCCACTTGATCGATTAAGCTACTGAAGCTTGTGCATGCATTACGTAGTTCTTGTGCCGTGCTTTTCAGCCCCATCAGGTCATTTAAGGTCTTCTCTATGCTGTTTATTCTAGTTATCCCTTTGTCTAGTCTTTTTTCAAGGTTTTTAGCTTCTTTGTGATGGGTTCAAACTCCTCCTTTAGCTCAGAGAAGTTTGTTATTACTGATCTTCTGAAGCTTACTTCTGCCAACTCGTCAAAGTCATTCTCCATCCAGCTTTGTTCCATTGCTGGCAAGGAGCTGCAATCTTTTGGAGGAAAAGAGGCACTCTGATTTTTAGAATTTTCAGCTTTTCTGTTCTGGTTTCTCCCCATCTTTGTGGTTTTATCTACCTTTGGTCTTTGATGATGGTGACCTATAGATGGGGTTTTGGTGTGGATGTCCTTTTTGTTGATGTTGATGCTCTTCCTTTCTGTTTGTTAGTTTTCCTTCTAACAGTCAGGACCCTCAGCTGCAGGTCTGTTGGAGTTTGCTGGAGGTCCACTCCAGACCCTGTTTGCCTAGGTATCACCAGTGGAGGCCGCAGAACAGCAAATATTGCAGAACAGCAAATGTTGCTGCATGATCATTCCTCTGGAAGCTTCGTCTCAGAGGGGCACCCAGCTGTATGAGGTGTCAGTCGGCCCCTACTGGGAGATGTCTCCCAGTTAGGCTACTTAGGGTCAGGGACCCACTTGAGGAGGCTGTTTGTCTGTTCTCAGATCTCAAACTCCATGTTGGTAGAACCACTGCTCTCTTCAAAGCTGTCAGACAGGGACTTTTAAGTCTGCAGAAGTTTCTGCTGCCTTTTGTTCAGCTATGCCATGCTGCCAGAGGTGGAGTCTACAGAGGCAGGTAGGCCTCGTTGAGCTGCGGTGGACTCCACCCAATTTGAGCTTCCTGGCTGCTTTGTTTACCTAGTTAAGCCTCAGCAATGGTGGACACCCCTCCCCCAGCCTTGCTGCCACCTCACAGTTTGATCTTGGACTGCTGTGCTAGCAGTGAGAAAGACTCCATGGGTGTGGGACCCGCTGAGCCAGGTGTGGAATATAATCTCCTGATATGCTGTTTGTTAAGACCATTGGAAAAGTGCAGTATTAGGGAGGGAGTGTCCTGATTTTCCAGGTACCATCTGTCATGGCTTCCCTTGGCTAGGAAAGGGAATTCCCCAGCCCCTTGCACTTCCTGGGTGAGGTGATACCCTGCCCTGCTTCAGCTAGCACTCCATGGGCTGCACCCACTGTCCAACAAGTCCCAGTGAGATGAACCTGGTACCTCAGTTGGAAATGCAGAAATCACCCGTCTTCTGCGTCGCTCATGCTGGGAGCTGTAGACTGGAGCTGTTCCTATTTGGCCATCTTGGAATGAAGATCCATCCTTGAGTTTAGAAAGACCCAAATTAGGGTTCATGTTTTGCCATTTCCTGGCTCTGGGACCTTGGGTGAATTGCCTAAACTTTCTAAGTCTCAGTGCCCACATTTGTAAAATGGGATAATACTATTATCTGCCCCATAGGAGAATTGAGTGAGGTAATACACTCAATGTATTATGAGCAAAGCAAGGCTTTGCATAGTAAATGGCACATGGCAAATGTCAATCAGTACCAGCCCTTCATGGCCTCATGGTCCTTTATGGAATTATGGTTGGGTGGGCATTGAAGGTTTTGTTGACTAGGGAGACAGAAGTTGCTCAGGAACTGTTTGTGGAAGGGAAGAAGGGAATGGGACAGGTTTGAGAAGGATACTAACAAAAGGGCTTCAAATGGTGAGATGAGAGTTGGAGGGGGGTGTGGGCTGGGGGTGAGGAGACTGAAGTACAGGGGCTATCTGGGGCCATCATGGAGGCCAGCCAGCAGGTGGGGAGCGGACGGGATGCACAGGAAGTGGTGTGAAGGGGCAGTGTGCTGGGTGGGCCAGGGCCTTGGATTCAGGTGGGCAGGGTGATTGGTAAACCACTATGGGCTTTGGCTTCCTCATCGGTATAATGGATGAATCATTCCTGCTTCGGTGGTCTGGTGGGGTCCCCGAGGAGAACCCTGTTAAATCCCTTGGTTGTGGTGGCCACAGTCACTATTGGTGACTTATGGGGAGTCTAGGTGCTGCATGAGGAGTTAGAACCCAGGGAGGAGGCTCAGCCCACATCTCCTGGAGACAGGGCTTCCCTCCGCTCTCCTCCCCAACACTGACTTCCCTGAACCCACACCTAACATCTGACCTCAGCCTCTGAGCATGTGCGCCCCACTGAGCCGCCAGGCAGCCTTATCTCCATCCATCTGCCAGCCCCTGGAAGGTGGAACTGGAGGCTGCCAAACCCTCTTTTTGTGATTCTGAATTCCCTTGTAACCTCTCAAGGGAGAAGCACAGAGAAGAAAAGAAAAGAAGTGAAAATGGCTCAGCATCAGATTTCAGACAATCCAACGGTCCTTGTTCTGGAAATGTTAGGTATTATCATTATTGTCTCTGCCCTGGCCTCATCCACTTTGGCAGGAAAATATATCAGGGCCCTTCAAGGGCTGAGCATCTTAGGTTCCCAAGTCAAAGCCAGAAAGTTCAGTGTTCACACATGGAAGGGTACTCAGAGAGGACAGGGCCTTGCTCAGAGCCACCTGTTCAGCCAAGTATTGCCAGAACCAGACTGAACCCAGGCCTCCCGTGCCAGACTAACAATGACCCTGCTAAACTAAACCACCTCCAGTGCACAACACTGTGCCTGGAAGCCCTTAGGAGGCAAGGACAGGACCAAGTACCAAACACTACTACCACCACCATCACCAATAGCAACAGCTATCACATGCTGAGCACCAACAATATGCTGAGGGCTTTGCACTGCCTCCTACCTAGCTTTTGCTCTAATCCTTCAGCCTGCTATGGAAATTTTCTTTCTAAAAGATAAAGAGAAGTGATTCTGCCCCAGTCACACAGATGAGAGTAGGGGATCCAGAAGCAGATCTCTGATCACTGCCTAAGCATTTTCTATTCTGACATGTCCTCTAGAGAAGCAGCCCAGTGATCAATTTGGTGTCTTTGAAATCTACCTGGACATCTACCCAGTGCTCTGCCAAATCTTGTAAACACTCTACAAAAGTAATATCCATTTTCCAGATAAGAAAAGTGAGGCAAGGAGAGGTTAGAAAACTGCCTGAAGTCACTCGGCTAGTTGTGTAGGTGAATTGGGAATTCTTACCATTATCTATGAATGAGGCAAACCTCAGCAGCTGCACTGGACACCATTGCAGATCCCAATTATATAGTACATGAGCATTTGTATCTCTTTTGCCGTCTTTAATGTCTACACAAAGACATTAGACAAAATGTCAGGGTGGACCAAATTACCCTGGGCAGAAACCATTCTGGCAAGATAATTGACTACTTTGGGTCTCAGTTTTCCCATGTGTAAAATGCTGTGATAGCTCTTTAAGGCCACAGAAATGCTAGGGGTTAAAGTGCTGCCCAGACGCCTGGTTTCTTGGTGTCTTATTGTGGGCCATTTCCTTTCCATGAAAAGCTCCAGCCAAAGGAGAATATATATACACATATATACATACATATATGTATACATATGTACATGTACAGTTATGTGTTGCTTAACAGAAGGGATACATTCTGAGAAATGTGTCAGCTGATTTCACTGTTGTGTGAACATCATAAAACAGGGGTCCCAAACCCCCAGGCCACAGACCAGTACCCATCTGTTAGGAACCAGGCCACACAGCAGGTGATGGTGGGTAAGCATTACCACCTGAGCTCTGCCTCCTGTCAGACCAGCAGCAGCATTAGATTCTCATAGGAGCACAAATCCTTTTGTGAACTGCACATGCAAGGGATCTAGGTTGCGTGCTCCTTATAAGAATCTAATGCCTGACGATCTGAAGTGCAACAGTTTCATACCAAAACTATCTCCCCTCCAACCCCCATCCATGTGAAAATTGTCTTCCACAAAACTAGTCCCTGGTGCCAAAAAGGTTGGAGACCACTCTCATAGAGTGGACTTACACAAGCCTAGATGGTGTAGCCTACTACACACATAAGCTATATGACATAGCCTATTGCTCCTCGGCTACACATCTGTACAGCATGCTACTGTGCTGAATACTATAGGCAACTGTAACACAATGGGATTTGTGTATCTGAACATATCCAAACATAAAAAAATACATAAAAATAAATACATATAAAAGGTTTAAAAAATGCTACACCTGTATAAGGAACTTGCCATGAATGGAGCTTGCAGTACTCGAAGTGTCTCTGGGTGAGTCAGTGAATGAGTGGTGAGTGAATTAGGGCATTCTTTGTACACACTGTAGACTTTATAAACACTGTACACTTAGGCCAGACTAAACTTATAAACAAACATTTTTCTTTTTTCAATAACAAATTAACCTTAGCTTACTGTATTTTTTTTACTTTATAAACTTTTTGGATTTTTTAACTTGTTGACTCTTTTGTAATAACATTCAAAACACACACCGTATAGCTGTGCAAAATATTTTCTCTTTATATCTTTATTCCACAAGCTTTTTTCCTTTTATTCTTTTTATTATTTTATTTTTCAAATTTTTTTCTTAAACATGAAGACACAAACACACACATTAGCCTAGGTCTACACAGAGTCAGGATCATCAATATTACTGTCTTCCACCTCCGCATCTTGTCCTACTGGAAGGTCTTCAGGGGCGGGAACACACACAGAGCTGTCATCTCCTGTGATAACAATGCCTTCTTCTGGAATACCTCCTGAAGGACCGGCCTGAAGCAGTTTACGGTTAACTTTTTTTTTTTTTTTATAAGTAGGAGGAGTACACTCTGAAGTAATAATAAAAAGTACAGTAGAGAAAATACATAAACCAAGTCGGGCGTGGTAGTTTACGCCTATAATTCGGGCACTTTGGGAGGCGGAGGCAGGCGGATCACTTGAGGTCAGGAGTTTGAGACCAGCCTGGCCAACATGGTGAAACCCAGTCTCTACTAAAAAACACAAAAATTAACTAGGTATGGTGGTGGGTGCCTATAATCCCAGCTACTCAGGAGGCTGAGGCAGGAATCACTTGAACCTGGGAGGTGGAGGTTGCAGTGAGCCGAGATCACACCATTGCACCCCAGC
>NW_012101365.1:8748078-8774005 GCF_000951045.1 Mandrillus leucophaeus | reverse complement strand
GGAGGGAGGGAGGGAGGGAGGGAGGGGAAGAAGGAGAAAAGAAAGAAAGAAAATAAACCAGTAACACAGTAACTTATTGTCATTATCAAGTGTGTGTACTGTATATACTTGCATGTGCTATACTTTTATGGGACTGGCAGCACAGTAGGTCTGTTCACACCAGCATCACCACAAACACGTGAGTACTGTTTTGGATCAACTACAATGTCACCAGGCAATAGGAATTTTTCAGCTCCTTTATAATCTATAGGACCACTGTCATATATGTGGTCTATTGTTGATCAAGATGTCATTATGTTGTGCATGACTGTATAACATGTTTATATGTACATGTGCATGTGTGGGAATGAGGCAGACCTGCTATACCCATACAGAGTACAGAAGAGGGAGAGTTTAATCCACCCTGAGGATAGGGTGACATTTGACCTCAGCCTCAAAGGCTGGTATATTGATTCTATGATATAGATATATCATAGAACAGGCACTGCTTAAAAAACTATAGGCCAGGGGAAATTCTTCTCTGATACACCTTGTGCAGGCAGGAGTTTGCGTGGTTGGTAGCATGGGTTCCCACCTTTGTGGAAGGCTCAACAATCCACAGCCACACCTACTTGTTCTTCCTAGGAGATAATGCAAGGTAAAATGTGGCTCTGGCATCAGACTGCGTAAGCCTCAGCTCTGCCACTTAGTAAGTGTGTGACCTCAGTCAAGTTATTTACAATCTCTATGCCCCAGTTTCCTCAGGGTTATTGAGAAAATTAAATGAGATACTACATAAGAGCACTTAGCACAAAGCTTAGCAGGGAGTAAGTACCTTCTGCAAGCCAGCTATTGCAATTCAATCACTAGCTGTGCACTAGCATTGGCATTTAGGCACCTATTCTCCTCCTCCCCCAGTCTCTGTGAACAACATGACATGGGGCCTTCCTCAGTGACTTCTCTCCACCCAGTCCTGGCCCCAGAAGGGACATAAGGGATGCAAGTGGACCATCTGTTTTAGTCTCTGTGGGCTGCTATAACAAAATACCATAAAGTAGGTAGACTATAAACGACAGAAATTTATTTCTCATATATCTGGAAGCTGGCAGGTCTAAGATCAAGGCCAATGCAATGCCTGGTGAGGGTGCGCTTTCTGGCTTCTAGATGGTGCCTTCTTGCTGTGTCCCCACAAGGTGGAAGGGATGAGGAATCTCTCTTGGGCCTCTTTTATGAGGGCACCAATCCCATTCATAAAGGCTCCACCTCCATGACCTAACCGCCTCCCAAAGGCCCCACCTCCTAATACTATCATACTGGGCTTCGAATTTCAATGTATTAATTTTGAGGGGACACAAGCATTCAGACTATAGTATTATCCTCTTACAGATTCTTGAAATAAGCTCAAATCTGGCAGTGGGGTAATCAGTGGGAATTCCCCACTGTATTGCTTCCTCTTGTTGCTGTAACAAATTACTGCAAACTCAGCGATTTAAAACACCAAGTGATTCTGTTACAGTGCTGGAGATCAGAAATCCAAAATCAGTTTCACTGGGTTAAAGTGTCAACAGGGCTGTCTGTTTCTGGAAGCACTAGAGAAGGCTCCTTTCTTTGCCTTTTCAGTTTCTAGAGGCTGCCTACCTTCCTCAGCCCTTTCCTCCATCCCCAAGGCCGGCCAACAGCATTGCACCTTCTCTCCTCTCTGCTGGCTGCTTCTGTCTTTATATCTCTTCCTGCTGGCCTTGATCTCTTGCGTCCCTCTTCCAAGGACTTTCCTGATTGCATCAGGCCACCTGGATGATCCAGGATAACCTCCCCTTCTTAAGAGCCTTATCTCAGTTACCTCCACACAGTCCCCTTTATCATGACAGGTAACATATTCACAGGTTCTGGAGATTAGAACGTGCACCTCTTTGGGGGGCTATTATCCAGTCTACCACACCCAGGCCGAGGGTCCTGACCCTCTGACACCTGGGGTCTTGGAGAGGAGAGAGATTAAGTTCCCCATCTGAGAAGTCTGTGGACATCATTCTCTTTCAAATCATGGACACTTAGATGAAGGCCAACATGTGCATTTTTTTAGTTGATAGAAGAGGTCTGGATGTCATACAGCTCAGGTCAAGCCCCAAGTAAGTTGCTGTCTCCCCTCTGGCAAGGTCAGTTGTGGTCTTACCATAGTTATCTTTCCAATGAATTTTCAGAGTCCAGGCTTTTTTCTCTCCAACCCAATCTCAACCCAGCCTCCAGTATGATCCTGTCATAACAGAGCTGGTCTATTCCCTCCCGTACTTAAAACTCTTCCAAGATTCCCCATTGCCTCCAAGATAAAATCCAAACTCCCTGCGACCTTCTTGACCCAGATTCCGCGTGCCCCATTCTCATCCTCCTCTGTCTTTGCTCTCTCCCTTTCCTGCTTTCCTTGCCTCCATATCCTGGAGTCATTCTCAAGGATAGCATTATCTTTATTATCATCATCATCCATCATTGTGATACTGAAACCCACCACTTCCTATTAATGAATGCAAATAACATGCTAGCCAGCATGCTAACTCTCAGTATCATTGCAAAACTGTTCTCCTAACCAGCACTCCTGCCCCTTCCTCCCACCTGCCACACTAATACACCAGGCCTTCAGGTTGAGGTCAAAGGTCACCCTATCCTCCAGGCAGGATTAAACTTTCCCTTCTCTGTGTTCTGTGAGGCCGTAACATGTCTTCCTCGCATGCACTGCAGCATTGCAACTGCTCTCTACCTCCTGTCTCCCCCATTTTTCCACCTTGAGCTCTTTGGAGGGTGTTGATCTTTTCATCATTGTGGCATCCCTACACCTAAGCATTTAACATGGTGCAAAGTAAACACCCAGTAAAATGCTGGAAGCAAAAATGAATCAATTCCTCCTCTCAGGCTAGTCACCTCCTCTATCCAAACCTGCTCTCGGCAACTCCTTTTCATGGAGGTACTGATTTCTGAGAACAGCATGGGGCAGGAGCCCTTGGCAAATTCCTGCTTGATCAGGATCCAAACCTCAACATAAGGAGGGGGTAAGAGGCAGTGTTCTAAGTGCTTTGTATGTCATTAGTCTCTACTCATTTAGTCTCTACAACTACCTTTTGTAGTAGATTATGTTATTATACAAGTTTTACACATCAGGAAACAACGGCACCAGGAAGTTAAGATCTGCCTACATTTCACAGATAGTAAGCTGGGAGATGGAGCTTGTGATTGAGCTGGGATCTGAAGACAAGCAAACTGCCTCCAGAGACCCTGTGTGCTTGACATCCCACTCCACTGCTTCATACATATATTAAGTGCTTACTGTGTACCAGGCACAACGCAGATGTTCTACATGCAATACACATTTAATCCTTCTAAAGAACTTGAGATGTACTATTAATCACCCGCGCTTTAGAGACCAGCACAGCCACATCTGGGTTAAGGCTTCACACTTACAAGCACTTATAAGAAGGAGCCTCCTGACTGAAGTGCAAGAGTTGGCTTTCACCTCCATCCAAGGCTCAACTGAGTGAATGGTTTGTGGGGAGTAAGTCTTCTCTGAGAACAATGCAAGTTTTCAGCAGCAAAGTGTCCCTATCCCATTGCCCCACACCAGACCTAGAGAGCTTGGAGGGTTGTCAAGAAACAGTATGAACAGCTCAGAATTAAAGCTGGTAGCCAGAGGCCAGTGCCTGAAGCCGCCCTCTTTGAGCTGGGTGTAGGGAGAAAGGAAGGGGTTTGGAGTCAATAGACCTAGCATCAATAACACTGGCCCTTCCCTCAGCCCCTCATGAGCTCCATAATTTTGGATTATTTAAACTTTTGTGCCTTAGTTGAGGCATTGGTAAGTTGAGAGAGATAATATCTCCTTTACAAGGTTGTTATTAAGATTGCAAGAAATGGGGTATGTAAAGCCCCTAATACAGAGGTCCCCAACCTTTTTGGAACCAGGGACCAGTTTTGTGGAAGATAATTTTTCCATGGATTAGGGTAGGAGAATGGTTTCAGGATGAATTCAGTTCATTACATTTATTGTATACCTTATTTCTATTATTATTACTTTGCAATATATAATGAAATAATATACAACTCACCATAATGTAGAATCAGTGGGAGCTCTGAGCTTGTTTTCCTGCAACTAGATGGTTCCATCTGGGGGATGGGGGTGATGGGAGACAGTGACATATTATCAGGCATTAGGTTCTCATAAGAAGCACACGACCTAGGTCCCTTGCATGCAGTTCATAATAGGGTTTACTCTCTTATGAGAATCTAGTGCCACCACTGATCTGACAGGAGGCGGAGCTCAGGCAGTAATGCAAGCAATGGGGAGCGTCTGTAAATACAGATGTAAATACGGCTGTAAATACTCACTGGCCCACCACTTACCTCCTGCTGTGTGGCCTGGTTTCTAACAGGCCACCAACCAGGATTGGGAACCCTTGCCCTCATACATGCCTGGCATATAATCATGATTTAATGTTAATATTAAAAACAAAAACTGAGGCTCACAGAAGGAATTAGCTCAAGATTGTACAGTCCCTTCCTACTCAAACTCTTCTTTTTGCAGTTTCTATTTTCATTGTTGACTCCAGCCCACTGTCAGTTACCATAGTTTAAAACCTCAGAGTCCTCTTTGTCATATCCTTTCCTCTGAAAGCCCCCCTCCCATCTGACTTCCAGTTCAGGTAGCAAGCAAGTGCTCAGTAACGGGTAAGTCTATCTGCTGGGTTGCATCCACATTGTTTCTGGCCCCTTCTGTCTCTCTTCTGGACTAATGCAATAACCTTCTCAAGAACTAGAGGCTAGCACAGTGCCTAGTGCTTAGTAGGTACTCAATAAATATTGCTGAACGAATGCCGTCATGCTCACTGCAGATACGTTCTTGTCAATCAAAACTTTCCCTGCAAACAAATTCTCTAATCCAGAGATAACTTCAAATGCCTTGCCATGCATATACAAGGCCCCCTTCCACCAGTTCACATGTGGTTCCATCTCCCCAGCTGACCACACCCCATGTCATTTCCTTTCGTATCCTTCATAATTCTCATCATTCCTCTGCCTTTTTTCATTCTGCTGTCTGTGCTTGGAATGCCCTTCCCTTCCCTTCCCTTCCCTTCCAGGTCTACTCTGTGAATCCCTAGTGACTTTTCAAAATACTCTTGATTGATTCCACGAATATTTATTGAGTGCCCACTATGTGGCAGGCACTGCTCTAGGCTCTGAGGCTATATTGGGGAACAAAATAGAAGTCCCTGACCAAATAATGCTTACAGTTTACTGAAAAACCAGTAGCAGAAGCATCTAACCTGATTAGAAATGGGTGGGAGGAGGCAGACTTGCAGCTCTAGCAACCTCCCCCAAGAACCTTTTCTCAAACGCTCCTTCCATTCTCAGATAGCATCATCCACCTTCCTCCTGCTGCCCTCTCTGTACCTGGGACACCTGATTGTAACTGACAGTTTACATGTCTGTCTCCCAGTGATGGCTGGGACTGTTTTGCTTCTGTGTCTGAAGTTTGTTCATTGGAAGGAAGGAGGAAAGAAGGAAAAAAGAAAGGAGAGGAGGCTGGAGGAAGGAAAGACCTCCAAGAAGTGGAACAAGAAAGTTTCAAAGAAAAGGAAAGGTTGGAGAGGGGAGTGAAATTTCAGATTTCTCTTGTAGACAAATTGGAATTTATCCTTTCCACAAACTCTCACACCCTAACTTAGATTCTGCCTCAGGTGTTCAAATGGCTGAACTCTTCAACCCTATTGGTCTGGATCATCAGCATTTAGCATGCTTCTGTGGCTCCCAAATCTGGATGGCTTTTAGCTGATCCTTCCCAGTCACTCTGGGAAATAAGTCAACTTCACCAAAAAGTTGAGGCCACTAAGGAGAAGGGCATGGGAGAACAAGATGAGAATTAACCCTTGGCCTTTCACACAGAAAGGATCTAATTTAATGCTACAACCTCCCCAGTGTGGTATTATTAACCCTTTTATGGCAGAAAACACTGGAGGTCAGAAGTTAAGTAATTTGCCCTTTGTTTCCAGAGAGTGGTAGAGATCAGATCCAAGTATATTATCTAGCCCAAGACACCATGCCCTTATCTCAGTCCAAGTTTAGGGTCTACAGCAGTGTTCCTCAGCTTGGCACTGTTGACATTTTGACCTGAATAATTCTTTGTTGTGAGAGCCTATTGTATTAGTCTGTTTCCATGCTGCTGATAAAGACATACCGGAGACTGGGAAGAAAAAGAGGTTTAATTGGACTTACACTTCCAATTATGTGGAGGTCCATAATTACACTCCAATGGCTGGGGTGGTCTCAGAATCATGGTGGGAGACAAAAGGCATTTCTTACATGGCGGCAGCAAAACAAAATGAGGAAGAAGCAAAACCAGAAATCCCTGATAAACTCATCAGGTTTTGTAAGATGTATTCACTATCACAAGAATAGCATGGGAAAGACCGGCCCCCATGATTCAATTACCTCTCCTGGGTACCTACCACAAGACCTGGGAATTCTGGGAGACACAATTCAAGTTGAGATTTAAGTGGGGACACAACCAAACCACATCATTCTGCCCCTGGCCCCTCCAAATCTCATATCCTCACGTTTCAAAACCAGTAATGCCTTCCCAACAGTCCCCCAAAGTCTTAATGCATTTCAACATTAACCCAAAAGTTCACAGTACAAAGCCTCATCTGAGACAGGGAAAGTCACTTCCACCGATGAGCCTGTAAAATCAAAAGCAAGCTAGTTACTTCCTAGATACAATGGGGGTACAGGTATTGGGTAAATACAGCCATTCCAAATGGGGGAAATTGTCCAAAACAAAGGGGTTGCAGGGCCCATGCAAGTCCAAAATCCAGTGGGGCAGTCAAATTTTAAAGCTCCAAAATGATCTCCTTTGAGTCCAGGTCTCACATCCAGGTCATGCTGATGCAAGAGGTGGGTTTTCATGGTCTTGGGCAGCTCTGCCCCTATGGTTTTGCAGGGTACAGGCTCCCTCCTGGGTGCTTTCACTCGTTGGTGTTGAGTGTCTTTTCCATGCACATGGTGCAAGCTGTCAGTGGATTTGGAAGATGGTGGCCCTCTTCTCACAGCTCTGCTAGGCAGTGCCCCAGTGGCAATTCTGTGTGGGGGCTTCAACCCCACATTTCCCTTCTGTACTGCCCTAGCGGAGGTTCTCCATGAGTATCCTGCCCCTGCAGCAAACCTTTGCCTGGGCATCCAGGCATTTCCATACATCTGAAATCTAGGCAGAGTTCCCAAACCTCAATTCTTGACTTCTGTGCACCTGCAGGCTCAACACCATGTGGAAGCTGCCAAGGCTTGAGGTTTCCACCCTCTGAAGCCACAGCCCAAGCTCTATGTTGGCCCCCTTCAGCCATGGCTGGAGTGGCTGGAATACAAGGCACCAAGTCCCTAGGCTGCACACAGCACGGAGACCCTGGGCCTAGCCCATGAAACCACCTTTTCCTCCTGGGCTTCCGGGTCTGTGATGGGAGAGGCTGCCATGAAGGTCTCTGACATGGCCTGGAGACATTTTCCCCATGGTCTTGGGGATTAACATTAGGCTCCTCGTTACTTATGCAAATTTATGCAGCCAGCTTGAATTTCTCCTCAAAAAATGGGTTTTTCCTTTCTACTACATCGTCAGGCTGCAAATTTTCTGAACTTTTATTCTCTGTTCCCCTTTTAAAAAGGAATGCTTTTAACAGCACCCAAGTCACATTTTGAATGCTTTGCTGCTTAGGAATTTCTTCTGCCAGATATCCTAAATCCTCTCTTTCAAGTTCAAAGTTCCACAAATCTCTAGGGCAGGAGCAAACTGTTGCCAGTCTCTTTGTGAAAACATAACAAGAGTCACCTTTACTCCAGTTCCCAACAAGTTCCTCATCTCCATCTGAGACCATTTCAGCCTGGACCTTATTGTTCATATCACTGTCAGTATTTGTCAAAACCATTCAATAAGTCTCTAAGAGGTTCCAAACTTTCCCACATTTTCCTGTCTTCTTCTGAGCCCTCCAAACTGTTCCATTCTCTGCCTTTTACCCAATTCCAAAGTCGCTTCCACATTTTCAGGTACCTTTTCAGCAGTGCCCTACTCTATTGGTACCAATTGACTGTACTGGTCCATTTTCATGCTGCTGATAAAGACTGGGAAGGAAAAAGAGGTTTAATTGGACTTACACTTCCACATGGCTGGGGAGGCCTCAGAATCATGGCGGGAGACAAAAGGCACTTCTTACATGGTGGCAGCGAGAGAAAACGAGGAAGAAGCAAAAGTGGAAACCCTGGATACACCCATCAGATCTCATGAGACTTAACATTAGGCTCCTTGTTACTTATGCAAATTTCTGCAGCCAGCTTGAATTCCTCCTAAAAAAATGGGTTTTTCCTTTCTACTGCATTGTCAGGCTGCAAATTTTTTGAACTTTTATTCTGTATTCCCCTTTTAAAATGGAGAGCTATCAAGAGAATAGCACGGGAATAGCATGGGAAAGACCGTCCCGCATGATTCAATTACCTCCCTCTGGGTCCCTCCCACAACATGTAGGAATTCTGGGAGATACAATTCAAGTTGAGATTTTGGTGGGGACACAGCCAAACCATATAACCTGTCCTGTGTATTATAAGATGTTTAGCAGCATCCCTGGCCTCTACTCAGTAGATGCCACCAGCACTCTCACTTTCCCATACATAAATGTCTCTAGACATTGCCCTACATTGTCTGGAGGACAAACCTCCCCACTGCTCTATCCCAACTGAGCAACTTGGACAAGTTGCTTGGCCTTTCTGGGCTTCTGTGTCCTCCTCTGTAAAACAGTCTGGGTAAGTGATCTCCAAGTACTCCATGACACATCAGGGGTCAGGTAGTAATTTTATTTATATTTGTATGCTTTATCTTATCCATGTATATTTCATTTTATCCAAGATAAGAAATTAACCTTTACTAGTATTTGCTATATAAATTTTGTTTTTTGAGGCAGGGTCTAGCTTTGTCACCCAGACTGGAGTGCAGTGGCATAATCTCAGCTCACTGCAGCCTCAACCTCCCAGGGCTCAAGTGATTCTCCCACCTCAACCTCCACAGTATATGAACCTACAGTCATGCACCACCATGCCTGGTTAAGTTTTCTATAAAACTTAACCAGGGTTTTGCTATGTTGCCCAGGCTGGTCTTGAACTCCTGGACTCCAGCCATCTACCCACCTCTGCTTCCCAAAGTGCTGGGATTACAGGCATGAGCCACTGCACCTGGCCTGCTATACAAATTAATGGCAGAACACATATTTGTTTCTAAATAAATATGATTGATGAGGACATGTTTCATATATTTACTGAGAGAGATGAGCAGCCAGAAGAGTTTAGAGACCACCCTGCCAATGGTTCTAAGGTTCCTGTCAGGTGCCTATCCTCGGAGTTTTGAGAATGAAGGAGAGCCCTCTGCAGGATTGCAATGCCAGTGGCACTTGTCATTTCTGAGCTTCAGTTTCTGCATCAATTAAATGGAGAGAAGAAAGAACCTACCTCATGTGATTGTTATATGGATCAAAGGAGGTAATGCATGTGCAGTGCTTAGCACAGTGTGTAGAATGGCACTCAGAAATGTTCTCATGTTTTAGGCCAGGCGCGGTGGCTCACGCCTGTAATCCCAGCACTTTGGGAGGCCTAGGCGGGGGGATCACATGAGGTCAGGAGTTCGAAACCAGCCTGGCCAACATGGCGAAACCCTGTCTCTACTAAAAACACAAAAAAAATTAGCAGGTGTGGTGGTGGGTGCCTGTGGTCCCAGCTACTCGGGAAGCTGAAGCAGTAGAATCACTTGACCTGGGAGGGGGAGGTTGCAGTGAGCCAAGATCACGCCATTGTACTCCAGCCTGGGTGACAGAGCGAGACTCTGTATCAAAAAAAAAAAAGAAAGAAAGAAATGTTCTTACATGTTATATTACAGATGAGGAAACTGAGGCTACAGAATATTCTAAAACCCTCCTTAGGTATCCTACTTTTGTATGGTGAGGCCCGCATATAAACCTTAGTCTCGCCTAGGTCCGGCACACCTCCCCACCACTTCAACCCTATGGGACTCCAGAGAAATTACCGAGGAAAGAGACCATTGTGTTCTTGCCCTTACACATCTGTCTATAGTATCTGGCACACAGTAGTGCGTATCAAACATCTCTAGAGTTTGGTTGAATAAATAAGCTGGCTCCCAGCCCCATTTCATGTTATATTTCTGTCAGCTTTAATTTATATTTTCCTTGGGGAACATAAAATGCAAAGCCATTGCTTTAAATGGTATACAATAGGCAAGTGTTCATTAAAAATTTTTTAAGTAAATGAATGAATGAATGAACAATCAACCAAGACAGTTTCTGTTTTGGAGTCAAACCTTAGTCATAGTCATATTTCACAAAAATTCCAAAAGTGTTCAGGAAAGGATACTCTCCAGCACCCTAGAATGTTCCTTCAAAGCTTGTATCATGGTTTCTAATTGTATGGTCATCAGTTTTTCCTCCTATCCCCTCGCATAGACCGCAGTCTCCACAAAGTCAGGGACTGTGTCCTTTGCGCTCATTGTCATATCTCTAGTGCCCTGTACTATACCTGGTATACAGTGGCACTCATTAAGTGTATACCGACAGAACATGTGAGTTCATAAAGTGAGATATCATCCTAGTGCCTCTTGCATTTTAGAGCTGAGGCCCAGAAGATGGAAATGTCTTGGCCAAAGTCACTCAGCTGGCTGGCATCAAAACCAGGTCTATTGCCGTCACAATTTTCTTTCTCCCTCCCTTCCTTTACCCAGGAAAACTGGGGACTGTGACCTTCCAGGTGCTCAGAATCCCAGGGATGTCTCTAAAGAGAAAGGAACTCTCCTGAAAATCCCTTGGAGGAACCAGTGGAAGATTTATGACAGTGGGGGAAGGAATCCCTCCAAACTTCATCAAGGCCCAAGCTGAGAACTTGGCACAGCCCCATCCTCTGCCTACCCTAGCTCCTAACTCAAAAAGAAGTGACTAAAAAGTGCTTTGCAAATACGCAGGAGTCCTAGAAGGAGGCATCAATTAGTGCATACCAGCCCTGCGCTCCCCAAAACCATGTAGCTCCTCTTCCACTCACCCACTCACCAGTCTTCTCTTTGTTCATACAAATGCATGTGACTGGTGGTCAGTGGCGCTATTTACTGCTTGCGTGAAAATCTGGGCAAAATTCTTGATGTCACTGTGCCTCAGTGCTCTCTATGTAAAATGAACACAGCGACAGTGTCTACTCCTCAGGGTTGTTCTGAGAATTTGGAGTTAATATATGTAAATGGCTAAGGGCAGTATCTGGCACATTGTGCTGTGGAAGTGTGAGTTTCTATGATTCTGTGCTGGGCACTGACAATATCCTCCCTATCTCTTAGGCCCCTCCATTGTGATCTCTCTTTATTATGAATGCATGTCTGTGCTCCCAGCAAATACCTACTTCCCTACTGGGTGCCAGGTCTCATGCTTGCTCATCTTCCCAGGGCCATTACTCCAGAAATTCTCCCTTTCTCTCTGGTATCATCAATGTTTGCCTCTAAGGCTTCATAATTCTTAGCAGTACAAAAAAAAAACACTGTTATTTCTCCTATACACACACACACATACACACACACACACACACACGCACTCTTCTTTTGAGCCCACATCCTCCTCCAACTCTGTCTCTTTGCTCTTTTATATCAAAACTCCTCAAAAGAGTTGAATATAGGCCATACCATCAAATTCTCCTCTCCCCTCTGCCCTTGGATTTACCCTGGTTGGGCTCTTGCCCCCGCCCTATTTCCAAACTGCTCTAGTTAAAGTGAACAGTGACAACTCACCATAAATCCAATGGTCAACTCTCAGTCTGGATCTTAACAAATGAGGCAACAGTATTTGAAACAACTGTTCACTTCCTCCTCCATGACACTCCTTTTGCACTTGGCTTTCAAGAATAGTCTCTTAGTTCCCCTCCTATCTCATTGGCTTCTCCTTTGTCTCCTTGGGTTGTTCTTCCTCATCTTCCCAAACACTTACAATGGAGGCCACGGGGCTTAGTCCTTGGTCCTCTTCTCTTCTGTATCTACCTTTATGCTCCTGTGATCTCATCCAGCATCCTGGCTTTAAATATCACCTGTACACTGTGGACATCCAAATGTCCAGCCTCTCGCCTATATGTTCAACACCTCCATGTGGCTGTCTTTAGGCATTTTGCTTCTAATAAGTTAAAAAAGAAATCAATTTCCTGGAAGTCCTAGCCAAAGCAATCAAGCAAGAGAAAGAAATAAAAGGCATCTGAATAGAAAAATAATAAGTCAAACTATCTCTCTTCACTAATGATTTGATTCTATATCTAGAAAACCCTAAAGATGCCAGCAAAAGACTCCTGGAAGTGATAAACGACTTTGGTAAAGTTTAAGGATACAAAATCAATGTACAAAAATTACTAACATTTCTATACACCAATAATGTTTGAACTAAGAGCCAAATTAAGAATATAATCCCACTTAAAATAGCCGCACACACACACACACATATCTAGGAATACATCTAACTGAGGAAGTGAAAGATCTCTACAAGGAGAACTATAAAACACTGCTTAAAAAATCATAGATGACACAAATGAAAAAATATTCCATGCTCATGGATTGAAGAATCTATATGGTTAATATGGCCATACTGCCCAAAGCAATCTACAGACTCAACATTATTCCTATCAAACTACCAATACCATTTTTCACAGAACTAGAGAAAACTATTCTAAAACTATTTCGAAATTCATATGGAAACAAAAAAGAGCCTGAATAGCCAAAGCAATCTTAAGCAAAAGAACAAAGCCAGAGGCATCACATTATCCAACTTCAAACTATACTTTAAGGCTACAGTAGCCAAAACAGCATGATACTGATACAAAAATAGACACATAGACAAATGAAACAGAATACAGAACCCAGAAATAAAGCTGCACACCTATAATAACCTGATCTTCAATGAAGCTGACAGAAGTAAGCATTGAGGGAAAGACTCCCTATTCAATAAATGGTGCTGGGATAGCTGACTAGCCATCTGCAGAAGAATGAAACTAGATGCCTACCTTTCATCATATACAAAAATTAACTCAAGATGGATTAAAGATTAAATGTAAGACCTCAAACTATACAAATCCTCGAAGAAAACCTAGGAAATATCATTCTGGATATCATCCTTGGGAAAGACTATAAGTCTTCAATATCGATTGCTACAAAAACAAAATTTGACAAGTGAGACCTAATTAAATAAAGAGCTTCTACACAGGAAAAGAAACTATCAACAGAGTAAACAGACAACTTACAGGTTTGTTCCTTGGGTATGTTTCCTGGGAGAAATTATTCACACACTATACATACAACAAAGGTCTTATATCCAGAATCTATAAGCAACTTAAACAACTAAACAAGCAAAGAACAAATAACTTGATTTAAAAAATGGGCAAGAGACATGAACAGACATTTCTCAAAAGAAGACATATAAGCAGCCAACAAACATGAAAAAGTTATCAAAATCACTAATCATCAGAGAAATGCAAATCAAAACCACAATGAGATATCATCTCACACCACTCAGAATGGCTAATTATTAAAAAGTCAAAAGACAGCAGATGCTGGTGAGGCAGCAGAGAAAGGGGAATGCTTATACACTGTTAGTGGGAATGTAAATTAGTGCAGCCACTGTGTAAAGCAGTTTGGAGATTTCTCAAAGAACTTAAAACAGAACTACCATTTGATCCAGCAATCCCATTACTGGGTGTATATCCAAAAATAAATAAATCATTCTACCAAAAAGATGCCTGTACTTGCATGCTCATTAAAGAACTATTTACAGTAGCAAAGACATGGAATCAACCTAGGTGCCCATCAATGGTGATTTGGATAAAGAAAATGTGGTACACATATGCCATAGACTACTACGTGGTCATGAAAAGTATAAAATCATGTCCTTTGCAGAAACAAGGATGCAGCTGGAGGTCATTATCTTAAGTGAATCAACACAGAAAAAGGAAACCAAACACCGCTTGATGTGGTTTGGCTCTTTCCCCCTCCTAAATCCCATCTTGAATTATAACCTCCATAATCCCCAATTGTTGAGGGAGGGACTTGGTGGGACATGATTGGATCATAGGGGCGGTTTCGCCCATGTTGTTCTCATGATAGTGAGTGAGTTCTCGCAAGATCTGATGATTTTACAGGGCAGCTTTTCCTCCTCTCTCTTGAACTTCTCTCTCCTGCCTCCATATAATACATGCCTGTTTTCCCTTCCACCATGATTGTAAGTTTCCTGAGTCCTTCCCAGCCATGCTGAACTGTGAGTCAATTAAACCTCCTTTGTTCGTAAATTACCCAGTCTCAGGTAGTACCCTTATAGCAGTGTGAAAATGGACTAATACATCACATTTTCTCATTTATAAGTGGGTACTCATGGACGTAAAGATGAAAACAGTAGACACTGGGGACTGCTAGATGAGGGAGTAAGGAGGAGAGTAAGAGTTATGAACTACTGAGTGCTATGCTCAGTACCTAGGTGACAGGATCAATCATGCCCCAAACCTTAGTATCATGCAACATACCCAGGAAACAAACCTGCACAGGTACTCCCTGAATCTAAAATAAAAGTTGAAATTATTTTTAAAAAATAAAAATTATAAATTTTTTTTAAAAGTATGTTAACAATTTCTAAATATCTGAGAATTTTCTATTCTCGATTTCTTGTTTAATTTTGGTATGACCAGAGAACATGCTTTGTGGAATTTTAATTTATTAAAAATTGTAAAAGTTTATTTTGTGGCCCAGAATATGATCTATCTGGGTACATGCTCTGTGGGCACATGAAAAGTATTCTGCTGTTCATGGGTGGCATGTTCCACCAATGGCCATTATATTAAATCAGTTGATAGCGTTATTCAGGTTTTATGTATCTTTGCTGATTTTCCATCTATTTGTTTATCAATTATTGCGAAAGAAAATTTTGAAGTTTCCTAATTATAACTGAATTTTTTGGTATCTCCTTTTAGTTCTTTCAGTTTTTGGTTCATTTATTTTGGATCTTTGTTAGTTGCATAGCATATATGAATGTTTATCTTCTTGGTAAATTGACCCTTTTATCATTATAGAAAGTCCCTATAATCTATCTATATCTTTAGATTTAAAATAGGTTTCCTTCAACCACAGAACATTTCAGAAGTAATTTTTTAAAATCAATTTCCTGCCTTCTATCTCCCCCAACACCTCCAAATTGCCTCTCTTGCTATCTCCCATCTCAGTTAATGGCCTGTCAAACTTTCCATTTGCTCAGGTAAGGAACTTTGGAGGTATTCTTAACTCCTCTCTCGTTTTCACACCCTCTTTTCAATGTCAGAAAATATAGTCTGTTCTTCCTTCAAAAGATGTTCAGGGTCTGCCCACTCCTTCCCATCTCTGCTACCTGGTCTGAGCACCATAACCCTCACCTCGGTTGTCCCTGCGTCTTCATAACACGTCTCTGTGCATCCTTGTTCCTCTGCACTGTGTTATCGACACAGTCCCCAGAAAAATCCTGTTAGAGCAGGAGTCACACCAAGTCACTCCTGTGTTTGAGCCCTCCAAAGGCTCCCATCACAACCATAATATAAGCCAGAGTCATAAAAATGACTCATGAGGTCCTGGACCATCTACTTCCCCTTTCTCTGCACCACTCTGATCCCTGTTTTCATACTGCCTCCACTTCTGCGCCCCCACGCTGCCTCCTCACTGCTTCAGAAAGGAGGCTGCTGCTCCCCCATCGGAGGCCATGCACAGGTTCCCCAGCTCCACTCCTGCTTTCACTCTGGGCATCTTCCCAGCGGGCCATTCTTGATCACCCACTTCAATGTGCATTCCCTCACCCTCCAGCCCTCTCTCCCCTCTTCCACTTTAATTTTCTCCTGGCTCTTCTCCCATCCTGACACCCCGGGTGTTTCCCTCACTTACCTCCCTGCCAGCCCCCTCTGGAATCTGAGTGCCATGCCAGTGTGTGTGTACTGGGGCAAGGGGGTTGGACAGGTTTGTTTAAGGCCCCACCAGCTACACATAGTCAGCACTCAGGCAACGTTTGGCAAGGGGATAAATTTTCTGTTGGCTTTGTCTTCCTCTATAGGTTGGGAGGGAAGAAGCTGCCTCTTCTCATGGGTGCTTTCCTGTTGGTGCCCAGTGGACAGGCTTCCACAGCCTTTCCCAGTATTTGTCAGATGAATGAACAAATGAAAAGAGAGAAGAACACACTGAAGAGTTTGTCGCAGCTGAGGCTGCCCTGGGCTGATATGTCATCTTCTTCCAGAAGCCATGGTCCTGCTCAGGGCCTTCTAAGGCAGACCACACGTGGGGACTTTGGCTTCACAGGGTATGGCCTCCACTCATCTCCCAGGGGAACTGCCCTGCCCACAAGCCCAGCCATGCTCTTCCAGCATGTCCCCCTAAATGCCTTCTCCTCCGCCACGAGGCCCCTCCTGATAAGCACCTCGGCCCTCCAGGCCCTCTCTGACTCTCAGTCACCTTTCCATCTCCAGGCTCACCCCGTCATGTGCCCGGTGAGTCAACCTGGGAGGATGTCTCCGGAAGTCTCCCTTCAGCTTCTGCCCTTGGGCAGAGTGAGGCCCAGAACGCTTCTTCCAGAAAGTTCCCTGACCCACTCCTTTCTAGTGTGGGAACTCAGTCCCTTCTCTCTGCCCCCTTAGCACCCTGTGCTTACATATATTCTGTTTCAGTGCCTGATTCATTTGTATATCCTCCTACTGGACTGTGAGCCCTTGAAGGAAGGAACCAGGCCCCCTCTTTCTCTGTATCCCAGTGCCAGACCCAAGAGGAAGCTTAGGAAGCACTCACTGATTGATTGACTGGATAAATTTCTTTAACAGAACTCAGACCACGTTCTGTGATAATAATAAATCCTCATACTTGTATAGCAATTTGCAGTTTGCAAAGCAATTTCCCATTCATGATCTTATTTCAACCTCACAACTCTGCAAAAATGGCAACTCATTTATTCATTCATTCATTAACTCATTCACTGACCCTGTGTCAGGCACTGTTCTAGCCGCTGGAATGCAGATGCAAACAGAACACACAACTATGCCTGCCTTCGTGGAGCTTACATTCCTACAGGAGGGATTGCCATGTCTATTTTGCAGATGGGCAGACAGAGGTTAGCTCTTACAGGAGGGATTGCCATGTCTATTTTACAGATGGGCAGACAGAGAGTAGCTCTGGGAGGCTAAGCAACCTGGAAAAGGTCACAGAGCTTACAGGTAAAAGACTCCCCAGTCAGGATCAGGGATGACTGATTCCAAGTCGAGGGAAGACATGTTTCACAAAGGTTACCTCAGAAATTGTGGGCTTATCCATGAGGTGTCTTTTTTTTCTCTCTCACTCTCTAAGTTAACAACAAATAAAAGGAAACTTGGCAGAAATCCACACCCTGGGACTACCTTGGAACTCCTTCCCTTGTCTGATGTGTGTGTTTAACAAAGATGTGAGAAATACCTGCCAGGTCTCTTCTTGCTGGAGCCAAGAAGACAGCAGCCACCCAGCATTGTGAGCACGTCTGCTTGTGTGCAAACCCGCAGGCATTTTTAGCAACTTTGGGGAACATAAAGAAAGCTGTTGGTTTTGTTTGCACATATTTTTCGCCTCTGCAGAAGGCTTCTCACCAAGCGGCAGCCTCAGAGTTGCCTTTTATTTGATCTTAAGACACACAGCGTCTTTACAGCTCACTAGCTGAGCTATAGTTGGCAAACTGCTTAACCTGCTCTTACTTCTGTTGTTGGGAAAACGAATACGATAATAAAGGTCTCTGCCTCTCAGAGTGGTTGCGGGAATTAAATTCAGCAATGCCAGTCTGCCTGTGAGGCTTTGAGACTGGAAGGAGGCAGCTTGGTCAGGAGAAGACCTTGTTACAGAATCTGAAGGAGCTGGGATTCCAGTCCATCAGCTGCAGAACCTTTGGCAGGTAACTTAATCACCTTCACTCCTCCAGCTTCAGTTTCCTTCATCAATGGAAATATTAGTACATATCCCAAAGGCTTGTAATGAATGTCAGCAATAATGGATATATAGTGTCCAGCCCTGAGCCTGCATGTAATTATTGTCTAGTAAACGGCACGCGGTGTGCATTATCTTCATCATCATTATTGTTATTTGTATGTGGGTGGTAAGGTCATCAAGGATTTTGAAAATTTGAGACTAAATCTGTGGAGCCAAGTATTATGTCTATGTATGCCTGTACACCTGACGCTCAAAACTCTACCCAGCAGCTGGCAACTGCTCAGTAAAGTTTGAAGAACTGGATTCGATGAAGGAGGAGGAGACCAAGTCCCTCAAAGTGGTAGCTCAGGCTTGAACAAGAACTTGTGTTTACCACATATTTACCACGTGGCACACCTTTGTCTTTACTTGTGTTTGCTCCTCGTAGAGACTCACAAGGCAGGTATCATTATTATCCACAGTTTACAAATTAGGAAACTGACACTAAGTCAACAAATGACCTGCTCAAGGTCACACTGTTAGCGGGTAGCAGAGCGAGGGCCAGAACCCAAGAGAGTCTGACTTCTGAGTCCACACTTTTAATAACCTCTGCCCTGCACTGCCAGGAAGGGTTCTGGTTTGAGGTTTCCTCTTATTCTAACCTAGTTGATTTCCTGGCCCTCTGGTTGTTTTTGATGTTCTCTGCCAACAGGAAGAGCAAACATTCTCTCCCCATAGCAGCTAAGTAGGTGATCTGCATGGCCAGCCCGTATTACTGTTTTGGTGTATTTGTGTTCTGATTTTCCCCCATAATACTAGGCACTGGGAGTGAAAAAGGAGAGAGCCATCACCTATCTATCCCCCAGGAGGGGCTAACCTCTTGGGCTGTCCCATCCCCCTGGAAGCAGATGTTACATCCTGCCACCACAGGGCACAGGTGTTCCTACCCATGCCCCTCTCCTGGGAAGCATGTCCTGGAACCCAGAGGTGAAGGAGAGGACAGACTGGGTGAACCTGCCTCAGGGACCCTCTAACCAGAGGCTGGGAATGAGGAGATGCCAAATCCCACCTCTGCTCCCAACCCTGCAGCTGCTTCCTTTAGGACATCACAGTGGATGTTTCCAACAGCCTTCTGTGCCGTCTCATGTCTAGCTGTAGAATCATGTCTCCTCAGTGCAGAGAGGGGAAGAGGCTTGCCCCCAATCACACAGCTATCAGTGGAGGAACCAGGACTGCCATTTTCGTTATTCCCAGGCCCACGACCCTTCTACAGTGTGATACCAGAGATGGAGATCAAATGCCAAAGGACTTGTTTTAAGGACTATATCAGTTCTATTTTGGAGTGGCACGATAACATGGCAGCTCCGAGTTCCATTTCTAAAGTCAGAGCAGCCAGAGGCTGAATTTCAGCACTGCCCCTAGTTTAGGGACCTTGGGCAAGTCACATAATGTCAGCAAGCCTCCAAGTGGAGGAACTGGTAACCCTGCCTCACAGGCTGCTATGAGGATTGGATAATTGAGTTCATATAAAGCCCCTAGCCTACTTCTTGGCAAACAGAGAGAGGTCCAAACATATTAGCTTTATTTCTTGCTTAATTCTCCAAACATGTATTGGATAGTAAAATGGGCATTTCACAATTTTTCATTCAATCTTCACGAAAAGGCTCTAAGGAATTAAGATCTCCATTAAATAGATGAGTAAACACAATGTTAGAAAGATTGAGTGACTCCTCCAAGGTCTTTTAGTTAGTAAGTGGAGGTCCGAATTCTCTGACTCCTGAGTCCTCATTTCTATGCTAGTTCATGGAGGCATTTTGTATTGTTTCATTGTTTTGTTTTGTTCTAACACAAGATTGGGGTAGATGAACTGATATTATCTTGAAAATTGACATAAAATACCCATGTGTGAGATTCCTGTTATTAATTCCCATAGTGCCTACCTTCTATCTCTCCAAGCTTGGTCCACTTAGCATCTGCCTCATTAAAAATGTATATTCCAAGGCCTGTCTCCAGATCCACTAAACCAGAGTTTCTGTGTGCAGAGCTGTTTACAAGCTCTCTAGATATTTCCAAAGTACTCTTAAGTTTGAGAACCACTGCCTTTGAGAGTCAATAATCCAATAAGCACTGATTGACTGGAAGAGGGAAGACAGTTTTCAAAAGCAAAAGTCAAACAGATAGCAAGCTTGAAAAGCCATCTTATGTGTTAGTATCAGGTATGTCCAGGAGGGACAGGGGAGAAGAGGACTCAGGACGCTGAGAGCGAGCAGAACTGGTGATCCCTAGTTGCCCCAGGTATAGTGCCAATAGGGAGTTCAGGCTGAGAGTAGTAAATATCAATCAAGGTAGTTTGGCAACACTGCCAGGTGTATCCCCAGGGGCAAAGAAAACATCATGTTACCAGGTCTCATGGCAGGTGATAGGAAAGAGCCAGGAAAAAAGGCAGCAGGGACCAAATTCTAGCTTCTGGGAAACTGGCTGGAGGAAAAGGTAGGTACTGGGGTTCCGACACAGTCCTGGTTTCCATTATAGAGATTTAACAAGATATCTTCATCAGGCAAAAGACCAGCTTGCAAGTCCAAGGCACAAAGTCAGAGGGGAGCTAAGAATAGGGAGAACTGATTCTAATAGCCCAGCAAAAGCCCAAGGGATATGGGCAGGGGAATGTCCAAGGTGGAAACTAAGTAGTCCCAGCAGCAAGATTTGCAGGGCTGCAGGGGGAAGGAGCCAGGAATTTATAACACACCCAGTTAGCCACTCCTTCAATCCGGCCACTTACCTGCCACACACTGGGGTCTATTTTGATACTGGTCCTGCCGTGAGCCTTGTGACTTCAGTCAAGCCCCTTCATGACTCCAGGCCTCGTTCTTCCTCTGATTCATGAGGGTCCATATGTAATGACTCTAATCGAAGTCCCTAGCAGCTCTTGCAGCTACCTCCAAGAGTTTCTGTGAGAATTAACTGTAGACATGCACCCATACAATGATGTTTCAGTCAACAACGTATCACATATGTGACAATGGTCCCCTAAGATTATAACACGGTATTTTTACTGTGCCTTTTCTATGTTTAGATACACAAACACTTACCATTGTGTTTCAAAGGGCTACAGTATTTAGTACAGTAACATGCTGCACAGGTTTGCAGCCTGGGAGCAGTAGGGCATACCACATAGCCTAGGTGTAAAGTAGGCTATCCCATCTAGGTTTGTGTAAATACACTCTATGATCTCACAACAATGAAATCTCCTAACAAGGCATTTCTCAGAACATATCCTTGTCATAAGTGAGGCATGACTGTACTATATCTCTGAATGAGCTAGAAGCTCTACACCGATTTTTTTTCTAGACGGAGTCTAATTCTATCGCCAGACTGGAGTGCACTGGCGCCATCTCAGTTCACTGCAACCTCCGCCTCCCGGGTTCAAGAGTTCTCCTGCCTCAGCCTCCTGAGTAGCTAGGACTACAGGCACACACCCCCACACCCAGCTAATTTTTCTATTTTCAGTAGAGACAGGAATTTACCATGTTGGCCAGGATGGTCTCAATCTCTTGACCTCATGATCTGCCCACCTCAGCCTCCCAAAGTGTTGGGATTACAGGCATGAGCCACCATGCCCCGCCTACACATTTTTTTAATGTGTTATCTTGCTAGTTTCTATCTGATCAGTATACACACATCTTCCTTCTAAACCCAAGCATAAACAGAACACAGGTCTCCAGTAGATTTCAAACCAATGTTTCTCCTACTGGCCAGTTTGACTTTCCCTGGTTCTGTGACACGGGTGACAGCAGAGAGCTCTGCTGGGGGCCTCAGAACTTCATCTTGTATTAGTGCAACAACAGAGGAAAAAAAAAAAGAAAAACAAAAGGAAGAAGGGGAACAAGAAGGAGGCACCAAGCACGCAACACTTCTTGAGGAGGTACCCAGGTCTACGAGGAACGCAGGCGCACTCCATGCAAGTGACCGACTCCAGGAGATGGGCCACATGGAAACACTTGGTTAATTTGGAAATTTATGAAATTATGGGGGCAAACTAGTCTGCTCACTCAACAAATACTAGGAAGAGGAAGCAAAGCTGAAATATTTCCAGGTTGAACGGCAGCAAGAGGAGGGGGCAGAGGTTTGCCTGTGTGGCAAAAATGACTGAAATTTTAGACAGATTTCTAAAGTTAATGATAAGGGTATCCTGGCTGGCGTGGTGGCTCATACCTGTAATCCCAGCACTTTGAGAGGCCGAGGCAGTGGGATAGCTTGACTCTAGGAGTTGGAGACCAGCCTGGGCAACACAGTGAACCCCCATCTCTTAAAAAAAAAAAAAAAGAAAGAAAGAAAAGAAAAGAAAAAGGGGGGTATCCTGAGTACTCAAAGTGGCAATGGGGGCCATTGGGTGGGTGATAAAGGGCCTTTGAAGCACACAACTCTGGCAATTATGAACTGTGATATTGAGGACAAGGTGTAGCGCCTCACTTAGCCTTAGTTTTCAATATGTACATGTAGTTACTACCTGTTTGCTAAAAGAAATTAAAGATAACTCTACCATATCTCATAGATCTTAAATTATTGATTTCAGCATCTCTGAAATTAAGATATGCCACAATTTAGAGTATATGAAACAACAGTATGTAAAACTCATTACACAAACTAGACACTTAATACTTACGAACATTTATTATCTAGTAAGAGCTAGAAGTTGTGTCCTGTAAGACATTCTGCAGAATACTTAAGGCAGCTGACAGCAACACCAGGATGGCCAGATTGCTGGAGAACAGGAACCACATCTTCTGTTCATGGTACACTGTTCATGGTCTGTTGCATAAGTGGATATACCTGAAGGGCCCTGAAGTTTATCATTCCAAATCTGAGATTCCAGATTCCGTGGACATTAATGTTACCATAATAATACCAACCACCAAAAAGTGTTATATTTTCTGAATCCAGAATCAGGACACACAATTTATCATCTGCAAAATGAAATAAGACACTCAATGTCTGATCTAACTCAAGTCATCTTGAACCTCTCTCTACACTGGCTCCCTGACAAAACCCAGCTCTTCTTTCGAGATACAACTCAGTATCCTCTTTTTTGTGAGGCTTTCTTCTGTGAGGCTGTCCTGGACCCCTCAAGTTAGGCTGACTTCCCTATCAACGGACTGCAACCCTGGGGTAGCACCTTTCACTCTGACCCCACTTCTAGACTGTGAGCTTCTTGAGTGCAGAAATTTGTCTAATTCATAGCTTGGTTCCTAGGACAATGGCAGGCACATAGTAAGTGCTTAGTAAGTGTTGCTGAATGAAGATGATTTGATGAAGGATTAATTTTGTGACTGGTGGGTTTCTCCCTATGAAGAACCTCACAAAAATATAAATAGCCAATTGTGTTTAGCTCCCTTTTTTACTGGGTCTCAGTATAGTCTCTGTAAATAGGGAATTAGAGTAATCAGCATATTTCCTCTCTTTTATTTTCCTACTTTGTCTTTCTTTTCTTTTATTCTTTGAGTAGAACCCTTCCATCAATTGCAATTATACCCAAAAGCCCAAGGTATAATGTAAATAAAATCTGAACTTCTCTGAAGCTAGAGATGGGACTGGAATCCTTAAAGCTCATCTCCATTTTCCCTTTGCCAGGAAGAGTACATTTTGATACCCTGCATCCTCTCTGTCACCTCTAATGTTAAATCAGCCTGAAATTAACTATATCTTGAGTAGCTAGAACCACTGGGACTAGGTATTACAGCTGGGAAAATAACAACAAATATTTATAGAGTGCCTAATACATGCCAGGGCAGCCAGGCCTTTTTAAAAAGGATCTCATTTCTGTTTTTTCTTCTTTTTTTTAAAAAATATGTGTTTATTTTTATTTTTTTTATTTTCAGTTTTTGTGGGTACATAGTAGGTGTTCTTTTTTCTTACCATCCCTTTCTCTTAGTCTCAAATTACTTCTTTTCAAATTAAAACTAATCTTGTATTGTTAACCACCTTAAATACTTTTGAGAACAAGTTAACTTTATAAACAGATATTAATAGAAAACACAGCATTCATTTAATCCTCACAACAAAGCTGTGGAGTTAGTTTCAGTAATTCTGTTTCATACCTGAGATCAGCGGGGCTCAGGGAGAAAGAGAAGTTGCCCAACATCACTCCAGGAAGTTCGCAAGCACAATCCTAGCTCCCTGCCAGTGGGGCTTGCCATGCCTGGCACCACTCTCCCTAGCAGGTTTACGTTTACTAATGTAATCCCCATAAAACCCAGTGAGATGGATACCACTGCTGTCGCCACTTTACAGACGAGAACACAGAGGATTACGCAGGTGAAGTAGCTTGTCCAGGGCCATGTGACCAACAAATACCAGGCCAGCCCTTGAACTAAATCATCCTGATCCATGCCCAAGCCTGTGCTTGTACCAATGTGGAGCCCATACTCTTGCCTCAGAAGCCTCCTGCCTCGGAAGCCCTTAACTTTCCTCTTCCCTTTGAGGGCCTTCTCATTCCCTCCTGAACAGGGCTGGAGGAAATGCAGAAAGGCTGGGGCCATCAGAGCAGATGCCAAGGCAAGTACTATGATCATTAAGCAAACCAGACCATCTGGGGACAAATCTGAATCTCCCTGAAGCCTGGCTATTGACTTCTCCCAGGTTAGGCAATCTAGGTCTCCATTTTCTCAGCCACGAAATGGGGATTATAATAGTAACAATGCCAGAGGTATTGTAGTAGGGCATGAAAAGTGCTTAGAACAGTATCAGTCGGCCTCTTGGATCTGTGGGGTCTTGCATTTATGAATTGCACCAACTGCAGATTGAAAATATTCAGGAAAAAAATAGCTGCAAAGTTTCAAAAAGCAGAACTTGAATTTGCCATGTACCAAGTACTATGTTGAATCCACACAAGTGATGTCTAGACATTGTGTTAGGTGTTATAAGTAATCTAGAGATGATTTAAAGCATACAAGAGGATGTGTGTAGGTTATATGCAAACACTACCCCATTTTATCTCAGGAACTTGAGCATCCTTGGATTTGGGTATCCACAAGAGACCTGGAACCAATTTCCCTGAGGCAACCACTCTACTCAATAATTGTTAGCTACAATTATGTGTATGCAAAAAGCCTAGCAATTAATAGCTGCTGTCTATGTTATTCCAGTTGAGTCTCGGTCTTGGGGGATTCCATATATCCATGAAACTTTTGACCAGGGGGAAGGTAGAATTAGCCAAAAAACCGAGCCAAGATGGGTATCCTGATCTTGTTCCTTCTTATTCAGGTTCTCTTCCTGTGGGCAGCCTTCCAACAGAAGCCTATTCAAATTGACAAATGCTCTCAAGTAAACTTTTACTGTCTGCCAAATCTGCTTGAGATTCTAGGGCCAGAGAAACAAAAGAAGCGTAGGGTCTCCCTTCCATTTTTTGTTAATTGTGGGAAAATACTCATAACATAGTATTTATCATTTTAACCATTCGTAATTGTCCAGTGCAGGAACATTAAACACATTGACAATGTAGTGTGAATCACCTCTATCCACATCCAAAATTTTTCGTCATCCACAGCAAAAAAACTCTACTCATTAAACAAAAACCCACCTTTTTTCCATCCCCCCAGCCCCAGGTAACCTCTATTCTACTTTCTGTCTCTAACCACATTTAAAAAGAATGTTTTTGGCGGGTGCGGTGGCTCATGCTTGTAATCCCAGCACTTTGGGAGGCCAAGGCAGGCACATCACGAGATCAGGAGATTGAGACCATCCTGGCTAACAAAGTGAAACCCCATCTCTACTAAAAAATATACAAAAAATTAGCCGGGCGTGGTGGCAGGTACCTGTAGTCCCAGCTACTGGGGAGGCTGAGGCAGGGGAATCGCTTGAACCTGGGAGGCAGAGGTTGCAGTGAGCCGAGATTGTGCCACTGCACTCCAGCCTGGGTGACAGAGTGAGACTCCATCTCAAAAAAAA